>NW_027397077.1:16779512-17011169 GCF_003265705.2 Callorhinus ursinus | reverse complement strand
GGGCCTGTCGGGTCCTCCCTTTGAGGAGATCTGGATGTGGAAGGTTAGATGATGGGCGCTGGGTTTTATTTAAAAGAGAATAGATAAGCTCTTGAATTGGAGCACACCCAAGGTGGCTTTATTTGAAAATGCTTTCAAAAGTTGCTTTGACAAGACCAGGGAGGAAGCATTGGTATCATTAAATAAGCTGGCAACTTTTGTAACCAGCTTTTTGGTTTTCCACCTCAAGGGAGAGTCAATAAACTTTGATTCCCAACATTAATGTAATTATTTTGATTTTTCTGGCTCATTCTAGGGAAGGCTGCAGAACTGCAATATCAGATGGCCGAAAGCAATTCAGAAATCCTATGTCCCTAAGGACACCCCTTGCCGTTCAGAAGTAGCAGGAGAGGGGGTGGCATAAATCATTTCCTCTGATCTTGTTAGTGTTGAGAATATTACGGAGAAGCTAATGCATTGCCGCGCTAATAACAGAAAGCTACTGCAGGCAGAGGGGGGAAAAATAACAAAATTTCCCTGCTTTTTTTTAAAGGTTTACTTTAAATATGATTTCCTCTTTATATATTTTTAAACTTGTTTTATGAGAGGTGTCCCCCTCCCTTCTGATTCTGAAGGTTCTTCCTTCTGTTTTGTCATGTTGTCTGGCATCCAGGGGTCCTCCCTGATACAGCTGTAGTATACTTCTTAATGTCAGCTGCTGCTCCAGTAATATGCTGGGTTCATTTAGTGTAAATGGGGAGGTTTTCTTGGGGCCCGGTGAGAAATAGCTTTCATGAATAACCAGGTGTGCTAGACTGACCCACCATGTGTGAGTATAGTGACACCCCCCCCACACTAGAAAATGCACCATATTTAATTTTTTATTTAAATTTTTTAAAAAGATTTTATTTATTTATTTGATGAGGAGAGAGAGAGCACAAACAGGGGGCACAGCAGAGCGAGAGGGAAAAGCAGGTTCTGCTGAGCAGGGAGCCCGATGCCAGGCTCCATCCCAGGACCCTGGGATCATGACCTGAACCGAAGGCAGACACTTAACTGACTGAGCCGCCCAGGCGCCCCCATATTTAATTTTTTAAATGCCAGTTGATTTGGGGTTTTTAACTCGATAGGCAGTCACAAAAGGAATAGAATCATTGAAATTTCCTAATGATGGGAGCAGTCTAAGAATATATTTGTTTTGAGAAGTTCAACTTGGATCAGTGGAGATGTATATAGTAGCAAAATATTTTTCCCCCTTGTTTCCTAAGCAATAAATTTAAAAGATGATAGGTATGTATTTACATAATTTTTTTTTTTTTAAACCTCAAGGGTTGTTAACAATAATTTAAGGCTAGGCTCCTTTTACTGTAAATTGTAAACAAACCCCAAGGCCTAGGCCATGGGTACTGGCTATAAATCATCATCTTCATAATAATAGCCACATCAGGCCTTGACTGTCAGAGTGCTGTGAACATTGTTTCCTGGAAGCAAATTGCAACTTACAAGTTTTAGGCGTCTGATATTAGAAGGCCGGCAGGCCAGCCAACATTCCTTACTCAAGTATATCTCTACCTGGGAAGGGATTTCTGCTTTTATTTTCTCTAGTGACCTTCTGAATTTTAGACTCCATATGCATCACTGAAATCTGTCGTGTCAATTAAAGACATAAAAGCCAAAAAGTGAAGTCAGTTTGTTTAGAATTTTGAGGACTGGGGAATTTAGCCATTTCAACTTTTTCCAACTGGTTGGCCATTATCATCAGTCATATGATGAGTCTCCATATCCTATTTTCTACCCTCTAAAAATTGCATGTCCTCCATTCTAAGAAGCATAGATTTTCCATATTTTATTGTTTCTGGAATAATGACATCTTACAATCGATATGTTCCTCTGGTATTATATTTCTTCATGTTCTCTGAAAAGCCAGTGGTATTTCAGTTTATGGCATCTTAGATTCTAGGATATATGTTATATCTCAAATTCCTCTTCATCTCTGTTGCTGTCACCTGAGTTTAGGTCACCACTGTCTCTCTCTCTTTTTTTTTTTTGGATTTAGCATGCTTTTCTTTTTTTTTAAAATTTTTTATTGTTATGTTAATCACCATATATTACATCATTAGTTTTTGATGTAGTGTTCCATGATTCATTGTTTGTGCATAACACCCAGTGCTCCACGCAGAACGTGCCCTCTTTAATACCCATCACCAGGTTAACCCATCCCCCTACCCTCCTCCTCACCACTGTCTCTTATTTAGACAATTGGAACAGCTGTCTAACTGGTCTCCCTATTCCCCATCCTGTACTGATGCCATACTGATCTTATGAAAGCACAGATATGATCTTGTCATTCTTGTTTAAAATCCTTTGATGGCCTTCCATTGCTTCTAAGATAGAGATCTGAAACATTACAGCAGCTTACAGGGACTTTGCATGACCTGGCCCTTGCTTCCTTTATCCATCTCATCTCAAAGCCTCTCCCTTCCCCCAGCTTCCATGTTATAGCTTAGAGCATCCCCAAATTCAGTCATTCAGGAGCCATATATTTACCATATTCTTGTTCTATCTGTACTAATACTTTTTTTTATTTTGAAACTTAGGTGGAAAGCATTCTTTTTTTAAAAAAAGATTTATTTATTTATTTATTTATTTATTTATTTATTTATTTATTTATTTATTTATTTTTGAGAGAGAGAGAGAGAGAGAGGGAGAGAGTTGGGGAGGAGCAGAGGGAGCTGGAGAGAGAGAATCTCCAGCAGACTCCCTGCTGTGTGGTGAGCGGCTTGATCGCACGATCCTGAGATCACGACCTGAGCTGAAATCAACAGTTGGACGCTTAACCGATGGAGCCATCCAGGCACCCCTACCTGTACTAATACTTACTAAGAGAGAAAATTTTACTTATTTTTTCTTAAATTTATTTTAAAAGGAAACTTTTTTCATGACACTATGTGCAAACTAGTATTCTTCTAATATACATCTTAAAACACTTGAACTTATTAAAATGGAAGAGTTAGCCTTTTTATCAACAAAACTCTATGCCTTAATGGGTTCACTCACCACGTTTTAGCTGCGATTTCTCCAGCTCAAGGAATTTGCTGTCTATTCTTTCGGTGCTTTTTATAAGAGGAGGATTCTGGTTGTGAGGGTTTGGCCTGTCTTGCTATCTCCCCCGATTCCTTCTCTATTTAGGTAACTCTTCCCTATCCTCTGAGTTTTAGCTTAAACAACCACCACTCCAAATTCAATTGGACTCAGCTGTTTTAATCTCATCAGCTAGAGTGCCTTCAGTTTATAAAACATATTTTATGTTCTCTTTATATCATAAAATGAAATACATTGATAATATTTCCTACCCCCCCACATACTTCTAAAAATTGGTATAGTGGTTTAACTAATAATGTGAAGGAAAAAGAGAAAGGAAGTGAGTTAGAATAAACAAAGTATTTTGGTGTAAATGCCAAGGCACAGCTCCACTTGAAGACAGTGAATCAGTCAATTGCTTTATCTACGTGACCTGAATAAAATAGGATCTAAGAAAAGATTAGAAGCCATTTTGTGGAAGAAGTACAGAAATGGAAGAGGAGAGGTATGGGAACCCTAGAATAAAAACTAGTCTTGGGATAAATAATGACATATGATGAGAAAAAGAGGGAAATAAGCATAGTTAAAGTAGGGCTAACATGCTGAGATTAATTACATAATTTCGAGGTACAGACCATAAGCAAGTCTGATTTTCCTGGAAATTAGTTGTGCTTATTTGTAAGGGTAGTTGCAAAATAATTCCCTGTGTTATGATGAGGGACTGAGTGGTATTGAAGAATCACAAGAATACCTCTGATATTGAAATCCTTCCTCAGCTTGTGGCATATATTTGGTTTCTAGTTCTTAAAAAACTCTTCAGTAGGCAACAGGGAATAGCAAATGGATTGGAAAAAGAAATAGTAATATGAAAAGTCATAAAGAAGTTGTGTGGGAGACCTCTAGGGACAGTTTCAGTGTAAGACTAAGAAACAAGAGGCAAATCCAAAGTAAGTAAATAATTTTAATCAGTAATTTTTATAATACAGATTTTTTATCATTGTGCTACAGAATTTTTAAAAAGTATATATTATGACAATAAAATGAAATATTTAAAAATGCTCTCAATGAATGCGTTTTGGAATATCCCTGAGTGTCATGGGTCATGGCCAACTTAATACTATATGCTGTTCAGCCTATTTTTCTCTTACACATTTGCATATGACAGATATGAATGCAGACTAATGCCATTGTGTTTTATATTGGTAGACTGAGTCCATAAGCCCCACTGCTGTCAGTGATGTGATTTTCTGGAAATAGTGAACAATTGGTAAAGTGTTGAACAAGAAGTACAACCTTCCTTTGGTTTACATGTTAGTTTCATTCCTGAAAAATTCAGTGAAAATTAAAAATGTGCAAAAAATATGTAAAATGATAATCATATATTTCCTTTTTTTTTTTTTTTTTTACCTACATGAGTGTCTGGTGGGATATGTGCAAGTCATGAGGGACAGGAGGCCATTTTTCATTGTGTGGGCTTGTCCTGCCCAGTTCAGAGCATCTAGCATCTCTGGAGCCCTTCAGAAAGTACTAGTTACATTCCCCATCAGTGAGATAGCCCCTCACAGTTCCAAAAAAAATCACCTTGGAGGACAATGCCCATCCCATTGAGAACTACCATGTAAGAGCTTTCAAAGGGCTCAGCATTTTACTTCTTTACAGCATACTTGTAATAACTTGTTCCTTGGCTCTTGTTCTCTGGCAAATTGAAGTGTCCTTGAGTCCAGGGATGATTGGACTCATTTACATTGTATCCCCCATGTCTGGGGCAATAGCAAACATGCCAAAGACTTTCAAAAATCATTTATTGAATGCACAAAAGGACCTTAGCACCTTAGGTTCCATTATAGTTACCTTGTTAAGTCCATTGGAGAGGGTTGGAGGTGACACTTGACTAGATAAGAGTACCCAGTTTGCTGGGACTAGAGTCCTGATTTACTTAGGAGAGTCCCAGTTTATATCACTTGTCTCTGCATCTTGTCTAGAATAGCATTTATCCTGAATATATAGATAGAAGGGGTTCAGATCATCACCCCAAAATATGCCACTTTGGCATATTGATTATTTTGAATTAAAGGTACTTTTAAGAAATTGCCAGTGCAAGAAGGATACTCTGACCTTCCTTAGTCCTCCTGAAAGCAGTAGATCAGTGTCTGCTGTAAAAGGTACTGCCTTGTACAAGATGGGTGGTAGGATCCTAATGATCATCTACAGAGAATTTAGGGCCAAGAAGGCTGTATAAACAAACCTTGTTAATACATAAACCATATTTTCCTAGTTACTTCTTCACCATTTACTAACTATAACCCAAACCCCTTTGTCTTATCAATTCTTCACAAATTTATCATTTCTTTGTCTAAAAGATATAAAAGTTTCCTCTCTGGTCACTTCTTCGGGTCTTTATTCTCTTGTGAATGCTCCCATGAACATGTAAAAACTCACTAAAGTTTATAATTTACTGAAGTTTTTATTTTCTCCTCTTGTCAGTGTCTCTTACATAAGTTTAATTCTTAGGTCCAGTCAGACCCCCAAAGAAGGCAGAGGAGGATATTTCCATCCCTACAACACACACACACACACACACACACACACACATATGCATGTGCAAACACATGCACACACACATCCATATTTAAATAAAAATAATTTTATTTTTGGAAACCCTTTTGGAATAGGACTATTTTTTTAAATGTCTACCAGTATAATAAAACCCAATTTTGTAAGTGAGCAAGTAAATATTTAAAAAAATTAAATATTATTGGGGTGCTTGGGTGGCTCATGTGGTTAGGCCTCCAACTCTTGGTTTTGACTCAGGTCATGATCTCAGGGTTGTGAGATTGGACCTCGAGTGGGGCTCCATGCTCAGCACACAGTCTGCTTGGGATTCTTTCTCTCTCTCTCCCTCTGCTTCTCCCCCTGCTTGCACTCTCTCTGTCTCTAAAATAAATAAATAAAATATTAAAAAAATAAATAATATTTATTTTTAGCACCCCCTTTCAGTCTCAAAATTTTTTTGGTCTGGAGGATAAATTTTTTATAGCCATCCTACCTGTGATCCTTAGCAACATGATGACAAGATTGTGCTTGTCGATGTCCCCAGCGAAAACCCTTCTTCTTTTCCCTAGCATGGGCTGGATGCCATGGAAATGCTGTCTATCCACTGGTCCCATTTCAGTGGTTTCTCAGTTCCCTGACATTTTTTCCCTGAATGGTGATGACCTTTCAGCCCTGACATATTGGCCTTTTAATTATTTGATAGGTTTACTTTTAACTTTATGATTATACTTCTTTCTCCATTATTCTTCCAGCTAGAGGGAAGTTTTAGTTGTTAAAACTAAAAAATGAAATAGTGATCCTATGGCAAACTTCATGCCTTTGGAAATCTTTCCATTGGAGGCAACGAAGATCCAGGAGGAGGAACAGTAAGCAGTTTTCTAGGGTCCCAGTGAGGTTTACAATTCTTTTATCTTGGTTTGAACTCTGCATCTGGGAGCATAAAATTTTTACAAATTTATGCTTTGAATTTTATGTATTCCCTTTCTCTTAGGTTGAACTGAACTGAACTTAGCTGTTAAGTTCAGATTTTTAAATATTTTCTTTTAGTTTAAAATACAATGACCATAAAAATATGAGATCTCACTTTAAAATTAAAAATTATGTCATATATTTCCCTTGTAAGATTTAATCTGAGAGAAATTAGTGCATATGCCCACAAAAAAGACTTGCACAAGGATGTTCATAGCAGCATATTCATAATAGCCCAAAATGTGGGAAAATCCAATGTCTATCAATGGGTGAACAAGTAAACAAATCATGGTGTAGTCATACAATGGGATACTGCTCAGGAAAAGAAGGGAACAACTGATATATATAACAATATGGGTGCATCTTAAAAGCATTATGTTGACAAAAGAAGCCACAAACAAGAGTACAGACTATATGATTCCACTTATTTAAAATTCAGGAACCAGCTTATGAATCAATGGTAATAGAAGATAGAAACATGGAAGGATGGGGAAGCTATTGCCTGGAAAGGATCACTAGGGAATTTTCTGGAAATACATTTATGTCTTGTTTTGGGTGGAGGATCCTTGGGTTTATACCTGTGAAGATGTCAAGGAGCTGGACACTTGAGATTTGTATATTCTATTGTATGTAAATTATCCCGCTAAATAAAGCATGGAGGAGAAAAAAATATATATAAAGTTGCTTTTTCATTAAAAAGTAGTGTTTGTTTAGGGCGCCTGCGTGGCTCAGTTGGTTGGGCGACTGCCTTGGGCTCGGGTTGTGATCCTGGAGTCCTGGGATCGAGTCCTGCATCGGCCCTGTGCTTGGCGGGGAGTCTGCCTCTCCTTCCTCTGACCCTCTTCCCTCTCGCGCTCTCTATCTCTCATTCTCTCTCTCTCTCAAATAAATAAATAAAAATCTTTAAAAAAAAAAGTAGTGTTTGTTTAGAAAAATGAATAGAAGTCCAAAGACACTAAATTATTCATAATCTCAGGGCGCCTGTGTGGCTCAGTTGTTAAGTGTCTGCCTTCTACTCAGGTCATGATCCCAGTGTCCTGGGATCGAGCCCCACATCAGGCTCCCTGTTCAGGTGGAAGCCTGCTTCCCCCTCTCCCACTCCCGCTGCTTGTGTTCCTCCTCTCACTATCTCTCTGTCAAATAAATAAATACAATCTTAAAAAAATAAATTATTCATAGTCTCATCACATAAATAATTTGGTTAATTTTTTTCCTGTCTTTTGACCGGGCATGGGTGCCCCCCCGACCCCACCTTTTCTCTCCTCTATCCCTCTTTACTTCTCTCTTTCTCTGTCTCTTTTTGACATATTTAATGCTTAGATTTGACTGGACTTCCAGATTTGGGAATAATTCTTTCTGGGAGAAAAGAATTTCCAAGGGGCACTTTTTGTTCATTTATGAAGTCACATCCATGACAGATAGCCTTCACATTAAAAAAAAAAAAGTTATCATAAATATACTAGCTAAGTGATAAAGGCAAAGGTAGCTAGAAAGAACCTGGGGTTTTTTAAATAATTTTTTTTTCCAAAGGGAAAAAAAGAACTGGCTTTTCTGTAAGTGAATGACAAATTTCCCTGATTCTCCCTATTTTTTGCTTATATTTTTCTGTTCCCTGATCTTTATATTATACTTGTAAGCAGGGTTGCTGCTGTGGATGAATCATTCTAAACTCATGGATGTAAATAATATTTTGTATGCTTTTATATATTTAAATTTCTTCAAATTTTGATCAAATTTTTTCTAGTCTTCAGAGAATAGCCATGAAGGTCTTAGTATTGGGAAATTTGGGGGTATTGTGCAGCCTTACAATTCATCACACACTGTTCTTAAAATTCATATTTCAGCATATTAAAATTGGATCCCAGGATCCTTTGTGGAAGAGCCTTGGCACGCTGACTCACCTTATATTGAGCCAACATGACAGAAAAATACATCATTTTTCCCTACTGTGAAAGGAAACAAGTATGAAAATAATGGGAAAGATGTGCGGTCTAAAACAAAGCAACATAATTTGCACTGTGAGTTGCTTAATGTATTATATAGTTATTATCTCACTTAAGCTCCCCAGGTAATATAATTGCTAATATTAAAAAATCTGTTTTGTTTTGTCACCTCAACAGAACATTTTGCCTTGAGACTTAATTAATGCATTTCTCTCTTAAGCATGTGTTTTAGACACAATGAGTATACCCTTAAATAACCTTCAGGAACACTACACATTTATGCACTGTTTTGAGAGGCAGAAAACAACCTTAAAAAGAACTTGGTACTCTATATTCTCTCTGTAACCAGAAGAGAAGAGTTTTGTTGGAATCATCTTTATTAGAGGCAGCTGTCAGTATGGGTTTTTTTTTCCCCTGGATGAAAACAAAAGGTGTTACAGAGGAATATACATAAAGATAGCACCCATGAGGCATTAGGATAAATAAAAGTAGGCAATATTAATGATGCTCATTAGCAGATGTCACTGTTGGGGATGAAGTAAATTCCGTGCCAAAGTGTTTCATATATTACACTTTTCAAAACTGTCAACTTTTTGACTTTGATGTATGTTCACGTGAATAGTTTTAATAAGTTTCTACAGCCCTTTCTTTGCATATACCCTGAAGAATTCTGTGGGATCTCTGGCAGCAATATCACAAAGACATTTTTGCCAAATGATTGGCGCTTTACTTGGAAATGTGAAGGCTCAGATCATTACATTCCCACTTATTCGTGGTGCAAATATTTGTCTAAGAATTAGTTAAAAAATACTGTGTGACCAAGTTGATTTTATAGTTTAAAGCAATCTTCCACAGGCTGTTGCCTGTATACCTAATAGAATTACGTATGCATAAAACTGCTTTTACTGTAGAAGCCAAAATGCAGAATAATAGCTTGTCAAACTGTCATTTGCAAGTGAGATCATAGATTTTATAGTCCAAATTAGGTTGTGTTCTTTTCCTTTTTGTCAGGTCATATTCTAATAACCATATTGTGCACTAAACCCTGTGATTATCCCAACACTTGACAGATGGTAGGCTGTTAATTTGTATGTAAGAGACAGTGATTGCCAGCACCCTAGCAGTATTCAACAAAATATGAAATGTCAAAATCCACTTTTGGTTACGTTTTGCTTGACTTCATTTTAGCAAGATAACGCTAGGCAGAAGAGTTTTAGTAGCTTAGCATGTTTAATTTTACTATTCGAAATGATTTTACTAATCTCTAGAAATAGAATTAAGGAAGAAGTAATTTTTCTTGTTGGTGTTGTTCTTTCCACTTTCCTGTGGAGAGTGGTCATCAGGCTGAGGGGTTAATTGAAGGGGCTACATGAGAGCTGGGATCAGACAAGATTTAATAGCTCAATATTGAAGATAATTGTTGTATAGTAGTAGCATACGCTAATGTTTAGAAGTATGGTGGGGGTCAAAATAATTTAAAAGTTTAAGTTAAAAGTGCATCGGCAAATCCACTAATAAACTATCAGAACTAATAAACGAGTTCAGCAATGTGGCAAGATACAAGATCAATATACAAAAATCAATTTTATTTCTGTACACTAGCAATGAACAATCTCCAAATGATAATAGGAAAACAATCTCACTTATAATAGTAGCAAAAAAGTGCATAGGAATAAACACAACACAAGAAGTACAAGACTCGTACACCAAAAATTATAAAATATTGTTGAAAGATATTAAAAAATAAATAAATGGAAAGACATCCCATGTTTATGGATCAGAAAACTTAACATCACTGAGATTCCAATACTGCCCCAAATGATCCACATCCTCAATGTAATCCCTTTCAAAATCCCAGCTGTTGTTTTTTTTCTTGCAGAAATCAACAAACTGATCCTAAATTTCATATAGAACTGCAAGTGACCCAGAATAGCCTTCTTGAAAAAGAAGAACAAGTTGTAGGACTCTTCATTTCCTGACTTCAAAACTTACTAGAAAACTACAGTAATCAAGAGTATGTGATACTAACATAAGAATAAATCAACAGACTAGAATTAAGAGTCCAGAAATAAACCCTCATGTTTATGGTCACTTGCTTTTTGACAAGAGTTTCAATGGGGAAACAGTCTTTTTCAACCAGTATTGCCAGGATAACTGGATATACACATGCAAAAGAATGAATTTAGACCTCCACCTCACAACAATTAGTTCAAAATGCATCACAGACCTAAGTGTAAGAGCTAATACTATAAAACTCCTAAGATAAAATAAGAGTTAATTTTTGTGACCTTGGGTTAGGTTCCTTAGATATAACACCAAAACACAGATGGCAAAATACAAAATCAATAATTTGACTTCATTGAAAGTAAAGCTTTTGTCAGATGACACCATCAAGCGAGTGATAAAATGACCCACAGATGAGAGAAAATCATATATTTGATAAGAGACTTTGAATGCATAAAAAACTTACAACTCAATAATTAAAAAGACAAATAATCCAATTGAAAAATGGGCAAAGGACCTGATGAAGCATTTTTCCAAAGAAGATAAACAAATGGTTAATAAGCACATGAAAAGATCCCCAACAACATTCATCATTAGGGAAATCAAACCAAATCAAAACCACAATGAAATACCACTTTATGTGCACCAGAACGGCCAACATAAAAAAGACAATGGCAAGTTTTGGTGAGGATATGGAGAGATTGGAACTTTCTTATGTTGCTGGTGGGATTGTAAAATGATACAGCCCCTTTGGAAAACTGTTTGCCAGTTCCCCAAAAGGTTAAACTAGAGTTATAATATGACCCAGCAAGTCTATTCCTAGGTCATTTGCAATTCTTGTATATACCCAAGAGAGCTGAAAACATATATCTGCACAAAACCTTGTACATTAATGTTCATACAACATTATTCATAATAGCCAAGAAGTAGAAATAATCCAAATGTCTACCTACAATGAATGGATAAACAAATGTGGTATATCCATACAATGGAATGTTATTCAGTCTTAAAAAGGAATGAAGTATTGATACATGGTACAACATGAATTTTCCTTGAAAACATGCTAAGTGAGAGAATCCAGTCACAAATGCCACATGCTGCATGATTCCATTGATGTGAAATGGAAACCTACCCTCTGTCTGTGGATTTGTCTCTTCTGCACATTTCACATCAATGGATGTAGTTAATATTTTGCCTTTTTATGTGTGTGCTATGCCTCAGATATCTATTCTTCTGCATAAAATATGGTCTTTAAAGACCAACAACCTGATTATATTATTTTTAGACAATTTATTATTTTTTAACAGCCGAATTTTAAATGTTAACAATTACTCCAATGTATTTGGATCACCCCTTTTGGTATAGCATGTTTTAAGAAAATCCTAGTGAGAAAAAGTTAAATTTACAGAAACTTTGTGGCATAATTTTTCATTTGAAAGAGATTTAAATGTTATAAATATTATTTTTCATTTTTCATTGTCATTTTTGTAAGGATCATTTTTAATGGCTTGCACAGCTTTTCATAATGTCACACCATAAGGTACTGTGCTTCAGCACAGTACAAGAATTTGAGAGATGGGCTGGAGAATCTCCAGCCCATTCATTTAAATGAGGAGGAAAGGAGGGGCGCCTGGCTGACTCTTTGCAACTCTTAATCTCAGGGTCATGAGTTCAAGCCCCATATTGGACATGGAGACTACTTAAAATAAATAAATTAAAAATAGAAGAGGAGGAAAGGTAATCACAGTGGGTTAGGAAACCCAGGTATCTTTTTCCCACTTCAGTGATTGGAGTCCTGTTCAAACACGCCAATTGCCTTGATTTATTTAGCATGCAGTTCTCAGGAGCACATCCATAGTGGCAAATGATGCATAATCACATTGTTCTTAGATATTGGGGGAGGGGGCAGATAAAAGATGAAAGTTCAATACTAATGCTGCTTTTGACTCAGCAGATTAAACTTTTAGAATCAGGGAGCAAAAGGAGAGCCAGAGAGAGCAACCTGGTATTTTTCTATACTTAAGAGTAAAACTGAAATAGGAAAAAAGATATAATCAGAACCCACCACCATCCTATTTCAGCACAGCATGTAATTCTCAGTTTAAAATAAAAAAAAATTTTTTTAGAGAAAGCATTTTAAGATAATATCTTTGTGAGCCATTTCTGTGAAAAGCAGGTAATGCTTTCACTCCCCCCTGAGAAATTGCTTTGCAATTATGAAGGTGCTGAGGCTCAGGAGGTGGATTGGTCATTGCGGCTGTGTGAATGAGCTGATCTGCAAGAAACCTGAATAGTAAAATGAGAGCCCATGGTGGGGCCGGGCTGAACTAGTGTTTTCATAGTGTTGCAGATTTGCCACGGAATGAAGCCCTGGGTAACCCAGCAAACTATTGCGGGGAGCTGGTTAAAAGCTTGGTAACTTGCTTGAGTGCTTTTGGGAACTGCCATTGCCATTACAATCCTAAGAAAGCCAGAGTCCGCTGTGGGTCACTCAACTGATGAAACTATAAATGACCTCCATTTTTGACAGAATCTGGAGAACATGAAGCAGAGAACATCAGTCCTTGATTTTCTTTTCTTTCTTTCTTTCTTCCTCTTTTTTTTTTTTTTGCCAGGAGCTGTAAAGAACTTGAAGCCACATCCACGTGAGAGCTTCTGTGTTCTCTTTCTGAGACACATTCTCCCAGGTTCTGGTGGAATGGCTGGGAGAGGTACTTGGTACTGACATTCAAATGAAAGAATCAAATATCTCTCCGGGTCAACAGAATTTCTTTATCTGATATTGCCACAATAAGCAGATCAGAGGTATTTGTCTGTATCACTCTGGTTCTTTTATATTCTGACTGCTGAATGAAAGGAGCAACAACTAAGACTTCTTTTTGAAAAGGAGAAGTCCATTATCCATGTCTTTGAAGCTCTGAAGAGTGAGCACATTCTCCTTGGATAAAGCCCCCTAATAGGTGGAAGGAAGCAAAGACAGCCTTATAAATTTACCTGTGAGCAAGCAGAACTATTGTTGTCTTTATTAAAAATATGCCTCAGAGCGACTGATCCTGTTCTGAGCGAGACCTCCAACGATCTGGGAATTTCACGTGGCCCTTACCTAAAACAGTTTAGGCTGTCTTGAGAGATGTGAAAGGAGATCAAATTGCTATACTGGGAGTGCTTGGTGTGGTGAACAAATTTATTCTCAGATTTTAAAACTTGAAACTTTGGCAATTATATTAATAAAGATAAGTAAGCTGGTTGACATCAACACATGCATTCTGTTTGTTCTTTGTACATCCTTGTACCTCCCAGAGAGGGCTGTGACCCAGATTCCATAAGCATTCAAGACTTTCATTAGATTGGAATGACATATACTTATCATTAGAGCGTACTAATTAAAGCAGAAAGTGACATTTCAAAGTAATGATGTTCCCTAGTGTCTCAATGTAAAATACTCTCTAGTCTATTTTTAATGACCTAGTATGCTATGTATGTTTAAAATATTATTTTGTTATGAACTTGTGTTTTCATTGCTGGCAAGGTAGGGCATTCTTCTAGTTGAATAAGGAAGGAGACCAGTGAAACCTACCAGGGGTTTGGGCTTTGATTGTAGTCACATCCTGGGTGCATCCATGCATTCTTGCATTCATCCAGCACTTTGACTGCATACTTTCTACTTCCCCAACTCTGCTCTAGCTGCTGGGGATGCCTTGGTTACTACGACACAGATGATTCCTGTCCTCAAGGAACTTGCCCCTCCCTTTGATTATGATCAGAGCTTTTCTGTGTAGTTCCTCTTTGACATCCTTAGTAGCAGCCGAGAGGATGATGTGCTCAGTGCTGCTTATTTATACACCCTCACCTGCTATTACAAACTTTTAGATATTCTTTGATAAGGATAGTAAAAGAAAGTATCTCCTTACTTATTCTATATATTTTCTCACACTTACGTCACCTAAATTTGGATTCTGCTTTCAATGACCTACAACTGTATCTAATGCTCCCGTTCTCTGCCTGGTATACTGTTGGTGTTTTCAGAATGCTCATTCCTTTCCTTCCCTCTCCCCCATAGTCACCTAAGTAATAATGGCACTGAACTGGATGTCTCCAGTGTTTACATTGTGAATACTTTATTTATTTATTTATCTCTAAGTAATCGCCACATCTAATGTGGGATTCAAACTCACAACCCCAAGATCAAGAGTCTTATGCTCTCTGGATTGAGGCAGCCAGGGGCCCCAAACAGTAACACTTCCAAATGTTAGTGGGCCTTGTATTTTGGGCCCTTGTGAAAATTTGCAAACCAAGCCAGCTGTCATTGGTTATAATAATATGTAAAGAGGAGAGTCACCTTACATCAAGATTATTCACTTTGAGGGCCTTGTAGCACCAGAGGCAGCCAAGAAAGGGTAAGTTCCTCAACCCACACCCCAGTTGGGAAGAGCAGAAACGTGCCTTTCTCTGCTAACAGAAGAGGAGGGATGCTCAAGAGGAGATCAGGTTCTGAACAGAGATGAACAGTGCAAAGAATTTCCAAACAAAAACAGGAAAGAGAAAGTGGAAGATGCTGTTTTTGTGCTGAACTTGCCCATTTCCCATCTACTCATTTTGCCAGGAGCAAAAGCAGACAGATGATCATCTTTGTTGCTGTCATCATTGTCTTCACCAATATCATCATCTTGATAGCTTTTGTTTATTAAGCATAGAAATCCCATCAAATAGGTGCCGCTTTTACTTACATTTATGGACAACCAAACCAGTTACTGTATTTAGGCAACTTGCCCAAAGCTGCGGAGCTGGTAAATGACATAGTCAGGACTCCCACCCAGAGATGACTGTCCCCAAAGTGCTCTTGACCATTACACTCTGCCATCAATCATTGTCTTTTATTTACGTTTTTCTTGTACAAGCAGCCATTAAAGGTCTTTAACTTCCTAGATGGTGATGAGTTAAATATTCAGGTTGTCTTGGATCCCTGAGTGAACATTGCCATTCTCTGAGTCCTTTTTTTTTTTTTTTTTTTTAAGATTTTATTCATTTATTTGACAGAGAGAGAGATAGCGAGAGAGGGAACACAAGCAGGGGGAGTGGGAGAGGGAGAAGCAGGCTTCCCGCCAAGCAGGGAGCCCGATGCGGGACTCGATCCCAGGACCCTGGGATCATGACCTGAGCTGAAGGCAGACGCTTAACGACTGAGCCACCCAGGCGCCCCTCTCTGAGTCCTTTTTTTAGATGAATTTTCCAAAGTGAATTCCAGGCCTTCCAGTGATTGTGTGCAGTGATGGTGACTGATTTTAGGCTGTGCTTGCTCTTCGAATCCACTCAAAGTGCCAGCATTCCTTAAAGGGGTGTGTACCACAACCTGACTTGAATGATTACAAAGCCACAGACACATAAGCCGGGATTCACCATTTGAAAGTGAGATTGTTCTTCATGCTACAGCAAAATGTATTGAAATGTCTATTGTATGCATACCCCGCTCTTCAGATTCTTAAGTGAAATCCTGGCTAGGTAGTTCTTTTCCTGCCTGCTTCTAGAAAGGATTTGAGGTAGTTACTCTAGTGTATTTTACTTATCGCCGAGGGCTAGAAATTCAGAGGCAGAATATTTTTATGAAAGAGAGTCATGTTGAGATCTTGATGCTAGTCCTGGAATTGATTTCTCTAAACCCTAGAAATGGTGATTTGAAGTCAGGAATGAGATAGTTCTTGTTTCGGATATCTATCTGGCTACTTGCCATATGACCTTGGGCAAGGCTAATGGCTTTGGGGGTCTCAGTTTCTTAATTTGTAAAATGGGGGGTAATAATAGCACCTCATCACTGTGAGGGTTACCTGACATAGTGCCTGTAGAACACTGGTCATGGTGGCTGGTGTCCAGGGAGTGTTAAATAAATGTGGTGATGGTGGAGGTGGTGGTGGTGAAAGAAATAAGGTATAACCGCTTCATTTTTGCCAATGGAATCTTCCATGGAAGCTCATTATATGACTCTGATGGGCTCTTCTGGCTGGATGGGTACAGGGACTTGGCACTGCCACAGAATACCAGTGCTCAAATGTGTCCACACCGACAGCTTAGCGAGGTTGATTCTTGGTTTGAAGTCAGGAAAGCAGGTGACAGCAGGTGACCGGTGTGGTGGAGGAAGCACCCTGGGCCAGGAGCTGGCTGATTGGGGTTTAATTAGGGCTGCGTTGCTCGCAGCTTGCATGATCTGAGGCAACCATCTTAAGCTTTCTGAGCTTCAGTTTCTTCTGTGACATGATGACAGCCGTACCTACCCACCAGGGCTGTTTTGAAAACCGCATGAGCTAACATGTTGTGAAGGGACTTTGAAGACACACTGGTTTACAAATCTAGTTTTTTGTTGCGGAGATTTTACTAGGATAGCAAAAATTTGATACAGAGCTGCCCGCGGGACTTTATGGGCTAGGTTTAAAGCCCACGGCTGTGGCGACTTTCTTTCTATTTCAAAGATGCAGTTTCCCCGAGTTGATCTCATTTACTTGGAAATTCTAGAGTGGCAACAGAACACTTTGAATCAAATGGTTTATTGTCTTTGGAGGACTTTTCCTCTTTTGATTATCAGATGCTGTGCGTAGGTTCTTTAAACCGGGGCTTCAAGGAAGAAATCCTTGGGTGACAGTCGACTTAGTGGGGTATAAATCTACCTAACTAGCAGCTGGCTAGGAGCTGACGAGGGTTGGCCCCAGAGTCGAGCCACATTAGCCGAGTTAGAAGGAGGTGCTGACGTCAACTTCAAGCCACGGGGCCCAGCAGCAAACTGCAGGGAAGCATTAGCAGCCTGTGGTGTGGCCTGTGGTGCCCCCGTCATTCTTGTCAGTGTCACCGTCATCACCATTAAGCTTTATTAAGTGCCGGCGTGTGGCGCTCCCATAGGTGCCGTTGCAGATAGGTAGCTGTGTGTTTTAAATGAGAGCCTCATGCAGGCCCGTGAGGTGAACGGCCCCAGCTATAATCCAAAGCAGGCCCACAGACGTGGCTGCGTGGGCAGATGAGGGGGGACTGGTGGCTGTAGGAGGCTTCGGTCCGTGGTATCGGCTTAGCCCATGACCCCTTTCTCTTAGAACTGCCCTCTCACCTTCAAGGTGGGCCCAGGCGGTTATGTTTTAGTGTGTAACTTGGCTTCCATGGCCAGGCCTGAGTGGATCAAGGATGCATAGCCGACTCAGGATGGGCCAGTCAGATTGTCTTTCCCAGAAGGTGGACTTGGGGTTAGGACATTTGTAGATACACTGGATAGGTAGGTGAATTTGGGGGCTATGGGATGTCACCTCTTGGATTAATTCAGTAATCTGCATAGCAGCCCGATGGGGTAGGTCTCCTTCTCATTCCCATTTTATAGAAGAGGAAACTGAGTCACCAAGAGGTTAATTAATTTATCCAAATCATATTGTTGGGCAGTGGCAGGGCCAGGCATGAGCTCAGGCCTCCAGCCACTCTACAACTGTCATTCTGAGAGAGAGGGAGAAAGACAACGGGCCCGTGGAGAGATGAGAGATGCAGGTTAAATGACTGTGAGGTGGAAGGGGGCACAGAGGGGGGATAATCAGACTGACTGATTAAGGGACAAGCTGCCTTGATTCTCTAAGCTCTCTGGCTCCAGGGTCCCGACCTTAGTGACTGCACTTTCTATGGTTGGGCTTTGAGAAGTATCTTTGTGTCCTTATAAATAAATTCCCTTTTTTGTGCACAAAGTAGTTTCAATGGATGTTTATTACTTGTAACCAAAAAAGTCTTGATGAAGTGACCACACCGTCACAATTTGTTAAAAAAGACCATGGGTCATCCATTGGCCTGTGTAGCCCCAGGTAGCTTTACATTATCTGTAGGTGGTGTCTAGGCTGGTGGAGGAGAAAGACAGGTAAACCAGCGATTGGAGCACAGTGTGACAAACTCTCTGAGAGATGTAAGCCTAAGTTGTTATAAAAACAGACATGGGGCAAACAAATGAGGCCAGTGTGGGGTGTAGAGGATTAGGGATGCCTTCTTAGGGGATATTTGAGCTGTTTTTGAAGAATGAATAGAATTTAGCTCTTGAAGAATGGGTGGGAGGAAGGGTGTTCCAGATCGTGAGAATGGTATGTGCAGGGGAAAAAAAAGAAAGAACGAACAAAATAGAAAGTGAGACCTATAATGAACAAAATAGAAAGTGAGACCCGTAATATGTTTTGGAAAGGATAAGCAACTAAGTGCGATGGAGAAGAAGGAAGGAGGAGGGATAGGATATGCAACTGGCGTTCTTGGCTGGACCAGATCTCAGAGGGTCTCCCACTGCCAAGCTATAGAGTTTGAAGCTTACCTTGTGACGGCAATGATTCATTGCCTACCAGGTACTTTCCCTCCCTCCAATGTGAAGATATCAGTAGCTTTTGAAATGGAAAAAATGATATTCTGACATTAGACAATCTTAGGAAAAAACACCACCACACACAGAATTCCAACATCCAACACTACTGTTTTCATCTTTGCACATTATCAACATTATAGTTGTCCTCAAAAAAAAAAAAAAAGCCTATTTTTGTACATGGTCGCAATATATCTATGTATGATTTTCACTTCCCGGTAGATCAAAAAGATTCTCTGTGTTTCTATGCTGGCCTTTCCTAATTATTATAACAGCAGGCTGCAGACACGAGGTTTTCTTAGTACACACACAGCTCCAGGCCATGCGCAAGGTTCTGGTGCAGCAAAGACAAATGACCTGGAGATTCCTGCTTTTGAGCAACTCAGGATCTGATAGAATGCCTTCTGCTCAAGTATGGGACCATACACACTTTAAAGCATGTGGGTTTAATATGATTTTCTGAAAAATTTATTCAGTTCTTGGAGGGTTGATTGAGGGATTTTTCTAATTCCTTTCTTCTGTGCTCACTGTCCCCTTACCCCTGCCCCATCATGAATGCTCTGTGGCTAACAAATGGCTACGTCTTCACATACTTCTTGTGTTCATGTGCTACTTACCTGGTGTCTTTTTCATATCTTATGTTCCAGGTACTCTTTCAGAGCCATTTGATGGTTAACCATAAACAGGCTCCAAATCAAGCTCTTGAGCCGAGTTAATATGATTATGAAACATTATTTTGATTGTGGCAAGCATCCAGTTGTCATCTTTTTAATGATACAGGCCTCCACAGCCTAAACTAATTATAAACCAGCTGCATTCCAGGAAGGGCAGCGTTGTGTAACCAGCCTCTGCAAGCCAGACGCAAGTGTGTCGGTGATGTGAGCACATCTGCTTTTCCTTCCTCTGGCCTCCTGTAGATATAGACGATGTCATTTCTCTCTCCCTCTCTGCTCTTTTGTTAAAGAAAATAGGGGTGATTGGCCAAAATTGCTCTTTAAGTTAAATTTTGGCTCCTACCTCCAGCATGGTCATGAACTTCCAGATTAAAGATGCAGATAATTTTGCAATCAGATTTACATTTTGGTCTGTAATGAGTTTAAACATCTTTACATGCTTTAGTTTCCCCCTCTGTGATGCTTTTTGTTGACTTTAGCTCCGTAGTCTGAGTGGTATTTTGTTGTTGGTTTTTGCCCTGGTCTTTATATCTAAAAGTCCTTATTTTCTTCATTCCTAGTCTTGTATCGTTGTAGAAAAGATATTGATCATTTGGTGTATGTAAAAAAAAAATTTAAAGATTCATTCCATAGAGTCTAGAAGTGCTTCATTATCCACATAATGAAGAAATGGATGGGGAAGCTAACCAAACTATATTCTCTGGAAATCCTCATATCTGGTTTTACCTTGTGTGTGTGTGTGTGTGTGTGTGTGTGTGTGTGTGTGTGTGTGTGTGTATCTGTGTTTAGACACAAGTATGCAAGTGTGGGTTGTTGACATACATACTTGAAATAGGTTGTTTTTCCATAGATCTTAAAAATTTAAAAAACTCTCCTAACCTCACTTTCTTAACTTGTATAATGGGAACAATGACAGTTCTTGCTATATACGGTTGCAGCAATAATTCATTTGATGCTGCTGCAAAGTGCCTGCCACATAATAAATACTCAGTAAATATCAACAGTTAATATCATGGCCCTTGTCCTGTGGGAATGAAAAGCTTTCTTTATAATCTCAGTTTTTAGCTACTAATCCCTAAATTCATCCCTTTATTAAGAGGCCAAAAGCATTGCCAGAAAGCTTAAACCTTGGAAGAGTTATCCAAGCCGTGTTCTCCAGCATCCCTTCCCTCCTTACTCAGCTTAGGTTGAAAGATTTGTCATTTCCATGTGGTTTTCACCAATACCATCATTGTAGCTGATTCTCCTGGTGGCCATTGTCACAGCCCCTCATCTCTGATTTTCAGCTGCAACTGTGGTAACCAGTTTTGTCCCAGTCAGCTTGTCCCACGTGTAGCACTTGCTTCTGCTTCCTTCCCAGGACCCTCTCTGAGGCTGGGAGCCTGCCTGGCCTGGGCCAAAGAGGAACCTGGAAATGTCAGGGAAGTAACTGCCCTCAGGGGCTACCGTCAACCCCTGGATATTTGAACATATGAATAAATGCTTCAGGCTTTCATTCTTAGGGGCATAATTCTGGATGCTTTCTTAGGAGGTTCTGGCCAAATCAAGCCCCTTGCCCTCAGTGGCAAACTTGATCATATACCCTTCCATTGGCTTTTAATCCGTCCCTGTCTTTTCTGTATTCTGCCATTCCTACTTCCTGGAATCATCTTCCAAACAAACTTTTACACCCAAGTCCTCATCTTAAGGTTCTGCCTTCAGGGAAACTCCACCCATGACAGCCTTAAAGTCTCCTGCCTCCTTGGTATTTCTTTAATCTGTGATCATTAGCCCTGGATCATTTCTCCTTCCTTTCTGACCCAGAGGGAAGAGAGGTCTCATGGATTTTCAAGGTCAGACTCTTTCTCTTTGATCTTCATCCTGTCCCCTTGTAAATCCTCTGGGCTCACAGACCATCGTATCTTGTTTACTGTTACACCTCCAGTGTAGAGTGCTTGGTCCGTAGTAAGAGCTCAAATCTAATTAAATGAATGAGAGGATGAATTATTCCCCTTCTCTTGCATGTTTTTCAGTTTTCTTCTCTCCACCAATGTTGTTCTCATCTTTTATTGTTCTTTTAGCCTTTCTTTGGAGGTCCAGAGATCTTTTGCCTTGGAAGTAGACATGATTGCCTGATCACAGAACCCACCTCTTTATTAAGTCTGCTAGCCAACTCCCAATGCCTTGGCAATATAGGACATTGTCAAACATCTTTTCTTTCTTGAACTCTGTCTCACTTGGTCTCTTGAAATCTACCTCTCTCCTGGTCCTTCTCCCAGCTCTCAAACTTGTCTTTCCAAGTGTTTTTGTTGGCTTGTTTAGCTGATTCTACATTTGGCTTTTTCAAGGGCCCCATCTTTGATCCTCTTCTTTCTGGAGTTACATAGTCAACCTGAGAAAATCAGTGACTAATATCTCTTCAACCTTGTGGATAGCTCCTAAATCTGTAATCTCCAGATTGATTCTCCTGAGTTCAGAGCTGTTGGGAATCTCCATCTGGAATTCTTACAGGTGTTTTCAAGTCCCCATGTTCAAGCTGGGATTCATTTTCTTCTCCCCATTTTCATCTTTTTCTCCTTTTTCATGCCCTGGCTTAGTTCATGGGCTCATCATGTTACTGGTATTGCAGTATAGAAGGCTTTGTATGATCTTTAACTGCCTTCCCTCAACCATTGCTGTCAAGAAATAATTTCTGAGTTCCTACTATGAGTCAGACACTGTGCTAGTTGCTCGAGATGCATGGAAAATAAAATAGACCCTCAAGAGGCCCATAGTCTAGTAGCAGATATAGACATTCACTTGATTTATCACACAAATATAGCATTACAAACTGAAGTAAGTGCTGTGGAAGAAGAGTCCTGTGTGCTTTGAGAGCATGTCATGAAAGGACCTAATTTATTCCTGGGATTTGCACAGCTTCCTTTAGGAAGAGTGGCATTTGATCTGAGATCTGAAGGATGAATAGGAATTAATTAATTGAGAGGAACTCTTCCCTCTTTATTGCTGTGCACTAGAGTCACCAGGTCCCATTGATTGTGCCTGTGAAATGTCTTGAAATACCATGGCAATTCCCACCTCCACCCTGGCACTCCACATCTATTCATTAATTTTCATGTTACTAACAGCATGCTTTTATTGGACTCAAGTCTGACCACATAGTTTCCCTACTTCTGGCTTAAACCCATTGGTAGCTCCCTAGTGCTTCCAGGGTAGAATCCCAACCCTCTGGCATGGCATCCAAAGACTTTTTCAATTTTGGCTCTGACCTTTGTTTCTAGACTCATCTCCTGCTATTCCACAGCATGTTGACTATTTTGTGGCCACTAGAGATTGCAGATTGCTGAAGACACAGTGTCCTCTCAGGCTGTCATGTGTTGGTACTTTCACTTATCAACTTTGAGCTCCTCTACAATTCTCTTACACCTGGTCAGCTCCTATGCTCCTATTAGGCCCTCCATAAGTGTCACATCTTCCATGAGATTTTCCTTGGCCACTTATCTGTGTCCCCATATTTGTATTTGAACATTTCTCTCTTAGAGCTCTCATCCGTTTGCCTTATATTAACTTAGTTGTTTAGGGCATGTGCCCCTCTGAGGTCAAGATTGTGCCATGCTCCTCTCTCTCTTCCCAAGTGTTCACTAAACACGTGTAATTGAATTGTCCATGTGTGCACAGGGGAAAGCAGGCAAAGACATTGGGGGATGGGAGGTGAGCGGAAAGAAAAAAGCCAGACCTTTCCTAATTATAAGAACTGGTGATCCCAAGCAGTGTTTGACCGGGACATGTAGGTGGCCCAAGCCGACTGATTGTTTGTTGTCTCTTCTGCAATCAAGTGAAATACGAGATTTGATCAATGCTGCTCGGGAGAAGTATGATGACAGACTGCAGCATCCTGGCCTCCTCACCCAGCTCAGCAAAAAGAAAGCCCTTGGTTGTTGATTGCACCCTACATAAAGGCATTTTATGGTCCTTGTTTTGTTCTAGAGCATTCCACCTCTACTCTTACCTTAATTGTCTCATCAGAGTCTTCCTTACAATTAAACACAATTTCCTTCTTGAAGAAAGTTCTGATGAATGCTGTTTTCTTCCCTGTGTTATTTTTCTGGAGATACTTTAGTACCTCTTCTTGCTTGGCATCCTGGGCAGCTGCTGGCCAGGCCTCCTGTTAATCCTGCTCAGATACCAAGAAAGGAAGACTGGGTTGTGTAAAGCTCTTTACCAGTATGACACCAATGACCTATACAAAAATTTCTTTTCAGGTCTGGCTTATATCCATTTAACAAAGAAATCTGTTTTATATTTCACAATTGTCAGGATGTTGCTGTGAAGTGCGTGGCAGAGTGGGGCTTGTGTTTGTTCTGTGTTTTTACAAATGACAGACAAATGGAGGTGGCCGAGGGCCAAGAGTGGGCCGCTGCTCTCCGAGCTTGCCAAGACTGCTCGGTGCCTGGGCCACCTCTCGGGTCCAGCACCCACCCGTATCATCATCTCCTGAACAAGGCTGGGAGTGTTTAGCCACGCCGGTGTCGGGGAGGCTTTCAGCACAGACAAGCTGCTTCTTGCCTTCCCTTGAGTGTGCCTAGGAAGGGAAGTGTATAAATGGCAGTCAGAGATGGGTGCTACAGGAATGCCCGTCTGCTCATTTGACTTTGTCCCCGAGATGGCAGCCTACTGATGCTGGTGTCCACTCACAGTGCAGCAGACAGTGAGTCGTTGCTAAGGGACAGGGGCACAGAGTAGGAGGAAGATGAGTTCAGCTTTTCAGTACCGTGGAGTTTACTCTGTGCTGGGTGCTGTGTAGATGTGGTGGGAACACAGCGGGTGTGACATGGTCTTCATCCTCAAGGAGGTATTATCTTTATTTATTGAGTCATGTAAGTCCTTTGCACTTCTAAAGGTCAGTGGAAGTGGCAATTTGGGACTGGTCATTGGGAAAATCCAGATGTTTGTCCTGAATTTACAAATCTTTCATTGAAACTTAGGCCAACTATCTAAACTCAGTGTTTTGTATAAAATGCTTTCTATGATGTTTTGTAAAATGCTTTCAAATATACTATCTCATTTGAGTTGCATACAGCACCAACATCACTAATTTTAATGATGAGAATGATCATGTCCAGATTAAGAATTTCATTCTGGATATCCCAGCTTATCAGAGACAGAGCTTTCTGTGACCCTTGGTCTCCTGATTCTTTTCTTCCTTACTCAACTATCTCCGTGTCTAGATCGGTCATAAATTTGGATTTTTCCATAACCACAGCTTTGATGTATTTCAAACTCACTTTTATCCTGCATCTTTCCAGCTCTACCTGCCTCTCTTATATTAATGTGAAATGTGTGTGGAGTGCTCCTGTGTTGGTATACCTCTTATCTGTCTTCCTAACTTAGGCCTTTTTTATTTTGTCCTTTTTTTTTTTTGGAAAGGGGTAGGGGGAACTTGACAACTTGACATTTCTCCTTTTCTAGTCTTACTGTTTTTATATTTTCCCTGATTCCTGTGAGCAATGATAATGAGCAGTGGTAAATGATCAGAGGATTTCTTTCCTTCATGTTTGCCTTATTTGGTGGTGTGCTTTGAATTCAGAATCACTGAATCTTCGGGGAAATGGTTAGAAAGTGGAATTCAGAATTTGGGATGAAAGCTCTTAGACCTTGGTTCAGGAAGTCTAGCACAGAGCAGCAGGACTCCTGAGTGACATGACATGTGGAGTTAGAGACAGTGGTGGAAACAGAGATCCTTGTCTGCAGAGGAGGAGTAAGCTTTCCTTGGCCATACTTTGCTAGAAGTAATTTCTTCCTTCTCTGACTTCTGTAGCATTTCTTTGTTTCTTTCTTATGGCTTGCATCGCTTCAATTTTGGTTATGTTTTGTGGTCACCATATCTTTTACTAGGCTTTTTTTTTTCTTTTTGAGGATTGTCTGATAAGGTTTGACAACTCCAATGTACCTCTAACACAGGGCCTAGAATATAATGTTTAACAAATATACATGTTTCTGAGATTTCCAGAGATTCTCTCCTTTATGTAATATTGTTTCATTTGAATATATTATAGCAAGCATGCATTACCATGCAATCAGGAAAAGAAAAAGTAACAATATAAGATTTTTCTGGGTGATTAAATAGATAAGTGTGTGATTAAGAATGCAAGGCTGCTGAGGAAATTGGGAAGCAAGACATCATTTACTGAACATCTAAAACACTAGTTTTCTAAAAAGTATAACATTTTTCATACTTATTACCCTAATTACTTTTGCAACATTTTGATGAATGGAGGGGGATAGGCATGTAATAGCTGTGATATCCAAAGTTCAAGTCTTTTCCCTCCCAATTCTATGCAGGTTCCCTAAGCTTCAAAGATTTTGTTTTTGGATTTTTTTTTTTTGTCCAGGTGTTCGTGAATGGTTTTAAGGCAGCAGAATGGTTCTTGACTAAATTGATCCCTGTGGTATAAAAAAGTGAATTTAGCTTTCCCCTTGAGCTTCATCTCTAGAGTGGAACTAGTTCACTGGAGGAGTCTGGCTCATTCACTCCTGAGCTGGAACACACTCTGAAATCTTCATCCATTTGAGATCCTTTATCCATGTAGTCTGTCACCAAGCAGTCACACGTGCTGTCACACATTCCCATTATTTCAGGTTGCACAGAGCCAGAACAAAGACCAGGCTGGAAAGAGCATGCTTGTGTTTAGATGCCACAAGTCACCTTCTAATCTTCTCAAAGTTGACAAATACAGTGATTTCAATATTAGCAGCCTTTTACTCAGGGACCACGTGGCTTGAACCTTTGCCTCTGTCTGTGTCTTAGATTGGAACCACCATGATGTAGATGAACACATAGAACATTTCTAGGAAATACAAAGGAGGCAGATGCTTTCCAAGATCCGTACTTTGATGTAGGAGGTCTTTTTTTTTTTTTTTTAAAGATTTTCTTTATTTATTTAAGAGGGAGAGAATGAGAGAGACAGCATTAGAGGAGAGAGGGTCAGAGGGAGAAGCAGACTCCCCGCTGAGCAGGGAGCCCGATGCAGGACTCGATCCCGGGACTCCAGGATCATGACCTGAGCCGAAGGCAGTCGCTTAACCAACTGAGCCACCCAGGTGCCCCGTCTTTTTGGATTCAAGGATGTTGTTTATTCACAATTGTCAAGGGCTGCGAAGCTTTGGGGGAATGCCAGATCAGCTTGTATGGTGCAATATATACAATTCAGCAATGCCTCACTTGACCTGGCATTTGCACTTTTGAATTTCTGTGGGTCACAATTTTTGGAGCACGGCATTTTTCCTAAGTAGGAAGAGATTTCAGGTAGGAACCGCGTTTAGAGCCTGTACTCATGCATGCCGGTAAACCTTTCAAATGACGTTCAAGTTGAGCATTGGAGAAGAAGGAAAACGGGTAGGAGATAGCCTTGAATCTCTCAGAATAAACATCGGACAATTAAAAAAAAAACCACTTGTTTTTTCACAAGATAAGTGTTTCCCTTTTGAGAGCCCACAGAGTTTATTATTCTGTTCAAACTTAAAACATTATTTGGAATCCCAATATTGTGGTGGTTTGAAATCAACAAATGTAAGAGGCCTCAAGTGACAACAGCTGCTGTTTTGGGGATTATCAGCTTTTTGGCACACGAAGAGAGCACCCGCTGAGGATAGGCCCAAGGATGACCCATGTGAATGGGACAGCCTCATGAGGCATCTGTAACTCATGGAATCAGGGGAAGCATAGTTCAGCTCCAGGACGTTCCCACTTATAAGTCATTGCAGGTTCTACTAAGAAGAAATTCGGGAAGAATGCTAACCCGTATTGCATACCTACTCTCTACCTTGAACTGTGGAATTTAACCCTCCTGACAAGTTTAAGAGATATTTACTTTTATCTTTTATTATAATTGAAGGAATAGAGGATCAAGGATGTGAAGAATGTGATCAGTCACCCAGCGAGTAATTGGCAGAACCAGGATTATAACCATGACTGTTTCACGTCAAAATTGCAGGTTTTCCATTTATTCCCTGGCCTTACTCTGTCGTCTGTGAATCTCACATTGAACAAATAGGTCTTTTGTCAGTGGCATTTATTCCTTTTTCTTTTCTAATTATTGCCTATTTTATTCATCATGTCTTTGCATAAAAAATTTTGACTTACTGATTTTTCTCTTTGGGTTTAAGAAATGAACAATATGAACCTCTCTGAATCTGTAACTTTGGGTTTAGCACCTTGTCCCTAAGAAGTGTTCAGAAAACACCTGAATGAGTGAATGTAAAATATAGTATGTGGTCATCCAGTCTTTATTTCCATTTTTTATCCATTTTTTAATATTTCTTGTTACCAAAGCCTCTTTTAAAATCAACTACCAATGGGCGTTTAGAGTACCTTCTGTGTGTAGAGCAAGGTGGTAAATATAAAGAGGTCTCCTTAAGAAAGCTTAATATTTAATTGTGAGACACAAAACTGTCAGGGGGCTCCATTCTCTACTCATATTTTTAGGTAACTAATCTATTGCATATTGTGATTATTGCAAATATGCCTTCCTGGCATTCCACTTGCCTACTAACTTTATATTTTCTCTGCTATTTAAGAGTTCAAGATGCTCATCTCATCGATACAGGTCTCTTATGTAATATATTTTTTTCTGGGAGTGTGGCTGTGTCATGCAGAACAGGTAAGTGGCAGAACAAAATAATGGCAGCCATGGCAGTGTCCAGGCTTTTACCCAGCATCTACCTGCTCCTTGCCTTCCCGTGCTGCCACGTAGGGCCAAGCAGCCAGCACCTCTCATTACTGTGGCGGACTCCTAACTGGTCTTGCCTTGCTTCTTCCCTTGCCCCTTTCAGTTGACGCTCAACACAGAGGCCAGGTGATTCCACTATAACACAAGTTGAACAAGGTCACTCCTCTGCTCACAACCTTCTCGTTCCCCTCTGAGAAGAGACCGCGGTCATCACAGTGGCCTGCAAGGTCCTACATCATCTGCCTGCCCCCACCCCACTGCGGTTCTCTGGCCTCATCTCCTGCTTTCTCTTTGGTCATTCCGTCCCATGGTTTGTGCTGTTCTTCCAGCCTCTTGGCAGTGCTTTGTCCTTGTGTTCCCTTAGCCCGTTGTGTGTGTTCTCAGGCACTTGGAGGATAGGGCTTGTTCCTTCACCTTCTTGAGGTCTTTACTAAAGACTCTTCCAAAGTCTGCTCTGAGCATCCCATTCAAGCTGCAGCCTCCCTCACCGCCCACCCCGGGACTCCCCAGCTCCCTTCCTATGGTATTTATCACCATCTGACATGCTGTATGTTTTACTAGTCTATTTTGTTTTATTTTCTACCTCCTCCAACTAGAAATAAGACCCAGAAGGCAGGAAGACAAGTTCTTTGTTTTAGTTTTTGTTCTCTGTCTTGTTCACTGCTGGATCCTAGTGCCTAGGATGGTGTCTGATGGAATGAGATGCTTGACAGATATTTGACTGAAGAATGTGTGAAAATGTAGCTGTGGGACTTATATATGTCACGGATGCTCTTTGGGCATTATGAAGCTTAATGATTTACCCATTCATAAAATACTTATTGAGGGTTTACTGTATGCCAAACCATGGGCTGTGCGCTGGAGATACAGTGGGCCTTCTGGAGCTCACTGTTTGGTTGGGGAAGCTGACATTCAGCATAAATAAATGTCTAATTATGCAGTGCTACACTTGTGATATGGGAGCTCAGAGAACAGGGGTGCTTAACTTAGTCTGGGATTGAGAGTGGAAGGCCTCCCTGTGGAATACTTGTCTAACCCTGCCTTGTGAGCTTAGCTATGAGCAGGGGATAAAGGCAGGACTGCTAGGCTACTACTCCCACAGGTCCAGGGAAACTTTTGCACGAATTTCTCAAGCCACTGTGGTTTTCAAACTTGAGTGGCATCAGAATCACCTGGTAGGCTTGTTAAAACATAGATCTGAGCCTTATCCCTAGAATTTCTGATTCAATAGGTCTGGGGTTATTTGCATTTCTCACAAATTCCCCAATGATGCTGATGCTGCTCTCCTGGGGGGCCACAGTTGGAGAACACTTGGGTTACAGGATGGGTCTGGCATGTCTCTACCCAAAATGCGGAAACTTATTCTGAGGCAAGAGCCCGGAAGACTTCTGATCTTGGAGAAAGGGCCATCTGCAAGGAACTGTACAGATAGTTATTGTTGTTGAAAACCACAAGGTAGGCATAGGCAGAACTGGAGATAATGACTTATTTTTATTTTTATTTTTTTTCTGAGTACATACATAGATTTGAAAGCTTGATATATCACTACTATTGTTTTTCTTGTCAGAAGCAAAATCCGTTTGGCCTGGAATGTTAAATTTTTTGCTCCTCTGGAGTCAAACATAATTGGATTTGAATTTTAGCTCTGCCACTTGTTCATTGTGGTGCTGCAGCAGATGAATAGCTGGTGTGAACTAGGAGTGGGAGAGTGGCAGTTTGGCCTGAGAGCCTGTCCTGCAGAAGTAGCATCTTTTCAAACATTTTTAGAGGTGGAGAGGTGGTAGTTGCTAAGACTGTGATTGGAAATTAGAGGCTGCAATATGGAAGCCAGTGGCCGGTGCCTCCAAGCGTGTGTGCCTCGCCCCCAGCTCTACCCTAGTGGAGGTAAGACATGGCTAAGCTTGGATCTTGGTCATGGAATTCTTGCTCAGAGTGGGAATTCTCTGTCCACTTACTTCATCTGTAAAATGAGATTCATAATACTCACTTCATAGTGTTACAGGGACTTGAGAAGATTGCATATGTTGGGGGCTTACCCCATTGCTTGATGTTGCATAGACATTAAATATTGCTCTTGTTTTAAAAATGTCCTTCGAAGGTTATCCCTCCTCCCATCCATTTCCCCCATTCCCCATCCCACCACACCCGAAAATCCTGATTGCTCTACCATCTTCCCTCTTCACACACAACTCTGGGCTAAAATGGAACATGTGACTACATAGTTTTAAACAGTTTTTTTTTTTAAGATTTTATTCATTTATTTGATGGAGAGATAGGAGAGCACAAGTAGGCAGAGAGGCAGGCAGAGGGAGAGGGAGAAGCAGGCTCTCCATTGAGCAGGGAGCCCGATGCGGGGCTCGATCCCAGAATCCCATGATCATGACCTGAGCCGAAGGCAGATGCTTAACTGACTGAGCCGCCCGGGCACCCGAATTTTAAACAGTTTAAACCTGATTGTTTCGTTGTTCACATCTGATGAAAAGATAATTGTTCACCAATTTTTATAAAACTGATTTTTAAAAAAGCCTGATTTGATAAAACTTTGGAAAACAGTACCCATTTTTAAGTCACTACTAGAGTTGAGTGGTTTGATTTTCCGTGTTTTAGGGGACTTTATTTCTGGGTTCTTCTACCTGCTTGGAAATTTGCTGTTCATCCATTAGATTATTCAGGAATTTTTTTGGAGGATGATTATATATTTATAAGAAAAATAGAATAAAAAAACACAATTTTTTTCTTGATTCTTCCCTTTACTTTGCTTTTGTTAGCCAAAATGATTTTAGCAATAATTTTGGAGGTCTATTGCATCCTAACTTTTCAAGTTTTCATATGCCTTATGAACCTCCACTTCCTTTCCTTGCAGTAAAAATATTTTGACTGAATAGGTTAAAATACCAACTTGTTCATGTATTCAAATGTATTAATTTTTTGCTTTTTGTTCAGTTAGGAAAAAAAAAGCCATTTGAAATCATACTTCTTAAATGCAAGCAATTTCTTGTTCCTGTGTATAAACCAGCCTTTCATGAATCATGGTTTTTGTTTTGTTTTTTCACTTTTTTTGATGATTCCAAGGGAAAAACCTTTCCTTTGTACTACATTAACCTCACACTATATTTATGTATTTATATTAAACAATAGTCTCTGGAGAAAAAAGGGTTTGGTGTACTTAGTGAATTACGTACCCTCCTGGAGGCCCTGCAGACTGTTAATGCTTAGTGGAACTCAACGGTTGTAACTGATGAAACACCAGCATGTCAGCTATAAAATAAAAAAGAAGTAATTGGGGACATGTTGGGAGCTGGCAAATGGAAAACACTAGCAGATGTAGGACTGAAAAGAGAAAAGAAAGTTTAAAAAAAAATCACATTTACTACAAGAGGAACTGCACAGATGGATGATAAGAGTTAGCATTTCATTCAGATAGAAAGTGGATTAGAAATGATATTTCTGTTTCTAGTCCTTAAAAGAAGGAATACTTGAACTCTCACAATTAGTCATATGAAAACCACTTTTACATCAACCACATATACCTGGAAAGGGTATTTGTCAGTGAGGTTTTTATCTCTTTAAAACACATGTTGGGGTGCCTGGGTGGCTCAGTCGGTTAAGCGTCTGCCTTCGGCTCAGGTCATGATCCCACGATCCTGGGATCGAGCCCCGCGTCGGGCTGTCTGCTCAGTGGGGAGCCTGCTTCTCCCTCTCCCTCTGCCTGCTGCTTGTGCGTGCTCTGTCTCTGTCATATCAATCAATCAATCAATCTTAAAAAAAAAACAAAAAAAATGACAACAACACAGTGCTGGAGTCAACTTGGTGGATGTGTTGCCATGGCGGCAGACAGTACAGTAAGATCATCTCCTTCACCCCCAGCCGGCTATGAAACGTTTGCGCCACACTACTGTGTATGTGTATGAACTGCTCTCCGGTAAGTAGGGACGAAGGAGGTTGAAGAGACATGGAACATTCAAAGATAGCCTTTACCTGGTCAGTGTGATGGGAAGTCCTGGACCAGAGGGAATGTTGGCCTCTTCTAAACACTGAACTCATCCTGATACCTAGGCCAGTCTTATGCAAGTGGGTTTTCAAATATAACATTCTGATCCTAAAACATGCTTTGTTCCAGTAGCCATCTCCAACGAAGACTTGATATGTCTGTGTACTATGTTGTGTGTTGTGTAGGAGAAAACACAACTTCTCTCTCTTCTTCAGTGGTGTGATACTGTTTTTTTTACCCCTGCCTTGCTAACTTTTCTGTTCATATAGTTTTCCACGCTCTGAAGTGTGAACCTGGCAAGAATGGTCTGGTGCCTTAGGAAGAAACTAGATCCTATTGATACTATATGATTTACATATTTTTTCTTTCCCTGGACTTAAGAGTATCCATGTTCTACCATTAGGAAAAGAAGCATAATGTAGGGGATGCAGTAGAAAGAATTAAGTTAAGAAGACCCTGTCCCACGCCTACCATCTGTTCCTGCTTCTTCTAATACAGTTTGGTTCTCTTAGCAAGTTTCATGTTAACATATTATGACTTTAAAAATTGTTTAAAAACTGCCACTTTTGGAGAATGAATCCTGACAACGTACTAGTGGCTGGTGATTTCTAGAAATGTCTCTGTAAATGAGAAAGGTCTCCTGACATTTTAGGCAGACTTGGCTTGCTGAGAAACTGAGGGAGAATGTACCCTCCAACCTGAGTTCTGATTTGCTGTTGAAGGAACATGTCTCTGTAGCCTTTTGAGGTTAAAGCTTTGAATTCAAATATGGTAATGTTTGCTTCACTGGAGGACTTGGTCTTCAATGTCTTTCTTTTTTTTTTAAGATTTTATTTATTTATTTGACAGAGAGAGACACAGTGAGAGAGGGAACACAAACAGGGGGAGTGGGAGAGGGAGAACAGGCTTCCCCCGGAGCAGGGAGCCCAATGTGGGGCTCGATCCCAGGACCCTGGGATCATGACCTGAGCTGAGGGCAGATGCTTAATGACTGAGCCACTCAGGTGCCCCTTCAATGTCTTTCTATAGTGATCCTCTGATATAAACAGACTTCTGGAATCCACATACCCAGGACACATCTGAATATAATGTTTATTGAATATCTCTTATATATGTGATACCATATGAAGGGTTTTACAGAGTAACCCACAGTAATCTCATTTAAACCTTATAACAGCCCTTTGAGCTTGATACAATTATCAACCTTATTTCTAGATTATTAACTGAGGCTTTGAGTATTAAGTGACATGCCCTGGGTGACAGAGCCAAGAATTGAACCCAGGTCACTTGAGTTTAGAGCTCATGCTTTAGCTGCTATACTTAACCATCTCTTATAGCTCAGGGGCCATATATGAAATCAACCTTGCTTAGCTTCTCCTCACTGGGAAGTTTATGTGTAATTTTCACAGGAATCTGTGTTTGTGGCAGAACTCTGAGGATGTTTGTGCTAGAGAGCGATTTGTGTTCTCACAGCCCAGAGCAGTGAGAAGCGGGCTGGGGTGGGGGGTGGGAGAAGTGTACCAGTTTGAAGAAGGGAAGAGTGGAGGCCAGGGCAAATTCAATAGCCTGGAGATTTTGGAGAACAAATGGAAAGACTTATTTTCTACTCTAAGTAGAAGATTGTTTTTTTGTTTCCACTGATTTTCATTTGTCTAACACACAGAACTCATGAGCTCCTTTCTCCAACTTTATACATAAGTAGAATAACCAGTGAAAAAGGAGGCTGAGTGGGGGATTCAATTCTAAGGATCCCTGAATCCAGCCTGTATTTGTCACCATTGTGCTCTAAGTAAAAAAGGATCAAAGCACCAAATTTAATCAGAAAATCTTTGTGGAGCTATAGACAGGAGGAAAGAAAGTATTTTGGGAAATAGGGTGCCTTTCTTGGCAAGAATGACAACAATCATGATGGCCAGCGTGTATTGAGAGCTCACTCGATATCACTTACTGCTCTTCCCAGAAGTCCACTGAGCCTTGGATATGTCTGTAGGGAGCTATGTTCTCATGAATGACCTGGCTCGTCATCCAGGGACACTGCTGGAGTGAGGAGAGCCCACCGGGAGAGAAGGCTGCAGGTAGGATCACTGCAGTGGAGACAGATGCACTGTAGTCATCAGCTGATTAAAAATCAAGATAGGTGTAGATTTGGGGCTGGTGACTTCAGTGAGCCCTAAGGGGGCTATATACCACTATGCCCTGCCAAACTGAGATGAAGATATACCCAGCAGAGGGTTTTCCCTGGTCAGCCTTCACCCTCTATTGTGCTGTTTCACAATTAGTGAAATTTTCTTCTAGTACCATTGATGGATCCGTTGGGACTAGGATCAGATTTATCGTAAATAACAGAGATAAATCCTGCTTGTAAATGGGGTATCAGAGATGATGGTGGTGATGACACTAATTAATATTAATAAGTAAATAACATTTTTGAACACTTAGCATGTGCAAGATATCGTTGCATGTACTTTGCCTTTCATTCCAACGAATCTACCGTAGGTACAATGAGCCCTAATTTATGAATGAGGAAACTGACCCATGGTGAATATGTCACTGACCTAGAGTCACAAACTGGAAAGTGATGTAGTTGAGGGTTGAGCCAAAGTAATCTACAACCAGAGCCCATATCAGTAGTCCTGTAGGTGTGGAACAGGTGCTGTGGAAAGTGATATATTTAACATGTTGACAGCAGCCAGTTTATCTGCTGCCAGGAACTTGTCTATCTTGGCCTTGATTCTGGAAAAAGGGTGAAGATCTAAGTTTAAATTCTAGGCCCTAGAGTCAGAATCGTCTTTTCCTTAGTTGCAACTCGAAAAGATCCTCCAGTATACATGGGCCTTTCTTGCTGTGCTCACGTCTCAGACTGCAGGAAGTGTCCACTGAGGCCAACTTCCCTGGGAATCTTCAGGAAATAGAAATGACCAGGGGAAAATGAGCAGTAATTACCTGGCATTAAGTTGAGACCTTTTGTGTGAAAGGCAGGTGAAGATAGGTCTTTCAGCGATTTAATGAGCCTTATCACGGGCCTTCAGCTTTTCTGAATAAATTTGGAGGTAATAAAATGTTGGACCTTGCTTTCAAACCAAATTATACTACAACATCATTTTGAAAGACCTTTGGAACAAGTGACTGAAAGTTTTCTCCTCCTCCTCCCCGAAGATAGAATCAGTTTCTCCTTACTAATGAGAACCCAGAATTTTTTTCAGAATTTGCCAGTATTTTTTCAGAAAATTCCAGTAAATAAAAGTATTTAATGAAGTGAAATCAAATCTGATTTGTAAAAAGGAACTCAGAGGAGCACTGCATCCTGTTGGCTGTTCAGAGCTTTGTTCATTCTTTTAGCAAATATATTTTAGAATCTCCTGACTGATGCCAGGCTCTGAGCTAGGCACTGGGGATTCTGCCAAGAACCTGCTAGACAGAGGAGTCCTAGACAATTAGTGAATGGGAAGATGAAGAGGAAATGATTAGAGCTTTTGAAAAGTGCTAGGCAGGCAATAACAGGGAGCTGCACTGGGGAGTGAGGACCTATCCAGCTCAGTCAAGGACATGAGCTTACAGGAGATGACATTTCACTGGGGTCACCTCACAACCACCCATCAGATAAAACTGACAGTCAATGTGTATGTTTGTAGAAGAATAAGGGTCTATTTTAGTGACAATGCATTCAGTCTATATGGTATGGTTTTGTATGTCCCCATTTACATTCTTATGCCCTCTTATATTGACATCCAGGGCTGTCCAGGGACATTTTATTACAAAATGTACAGACTTTCTTTTTCCGACTATGTACCCACTCTTCCAAATCAGTTTCTGGCTTTGTATCTCATGGCTCATTTGCTACAAAAGTACGGTGATTTTAGTTAACATAGGAAGAATTTCAGGACAGGAATGAATCTACCCCATTTTCCATTCCGTGGTACATTTGATTGAGTAAACTGAATTTAGACAGAAGGCACCTGCTCCTCAAGCAAGGTGACTTCTCTTGGGTGAATTAAATCATGTGTCATATTGCTTAAAAGATGTTGCGACTCTATAGAAATGTTGAGAGGGACAGAAAGCATCACAGACTTTACTTTCCCATTCTCTGTTTGTATTCATCTTTTAAAATAATACAAGAGAATCCATTGTCATATAGGCTTTAAGAGTAAAATTATTGGAAGCTTTCTTTAAAGTTGGCTCATTACATTTTTTGTACTGTAAACTATCTGGTAAATCTAATTTAAATGCAATTCTGTTTAATGACTAGTGTTGATATTATGATTCATCACTCATTTACTTAATTAGTAACACTTGACTTTATGTACCAAAAATGTCCAATTTGCACACTGATATTTTTTCAGTTAAATAAAATTATGTTATGGCAAGAAAAAGCTTCCCCCCCCCCCAGTTTTGAAGCAGGCTGTTTAATTTTTATTCTTGATTACCACCAGATATGAACCATCAGTGAGAGTAGCAGTGTGAGTGTGCTGCTGAGGTACAGCAGAAGATTTTAGTAGTTGTCATGGACAAGAACTGTCTGGGTTCAGATTAGGGTTCCAGCAGTCATGGGCTATTGACCTTTTGGAAATGAACTTCACCTCTCTGAATGTCTCAGTATCTTCCTCCCCATAGTACCCACTTCTCCTGCAAATGAATTTAAAAACTGCTCAGTGTGATTTTAATAATATTATTATTAATATATATTATAGGATTTGGAAGAATGAAGAGTGACTTCCAGAGGTTATGACTCTAGTCCCTGCTCCAAGGAAAAACTTCCTTAGTCCATCTCAGATTAATTTCATGGTTCTCAACTTAGATAATGAGTTCCACACTGCGTGGAAAGCCCTGGACAAGGGCATCCCCAAAGTCACAGGCTAATTGAGGCACATTCATAGCACATCACTTTTGATTCAATATTTGTGGGAATTAAAAGTGCACATATATGTATTAAAAGCAACCCAATTATATTATGACGTCGCATGCAAAACTTGCATGCATTTTTAACGTACTAGACTAGGCTTCATAAATTGTTTTCGTTTGTAGAGGTCAGCTTAAGATTGTACCCTGCCAGGACCCTAGGATCATTCTCTTTTGTTATTTTGGAGACTTCGCTGGAAATGTTTGAAGAACACTAGAAAAATTGATGGGCCACTTACCTGTTGTAAATATTTCTGTAAGGAAATTCCAGGATTGCCCTTAATCATGCCCTTTAATTTTTTTTAGCATTTTTAGGTGGGGTTTGAAGAGCAGGGAGTTAACAATATTACACAACTGATTTTGTGCAGCTGATAGAATTCTAAAGTGGCTGTAAGTAGGTTTGATGTACTTGGTCCTGGAGGAAAATACCTGGCTCTTGGCTTGTGGAATTCTGTGATTGCTTCATTCATGCATTTCTCATATTAACAATGAATTGTTTTTCTCTTTATTCAGTGCTCCTAGGCCCTCTTCTTCCCAGACTCTATTCTTTCCCACAAGCCAGAATGACGGGCCCAAACTTTTCTTCTGAGCTGTATGTGCTCACAGGTGGTTGTCTCCTCATCTCCTTGCAAAGTGTCAAAGTATTTAGAAGAATGAATTCCTAGATTAATAAATGGCACCTCCATCCATCCATTTAGATCCATGGAGGATCCCCCTTTTGCTTTTAATTTTTTAAAAAAGATTTTATTTATTTATTTGACAGAGAGAGAGAACACAAGCAGGGGGAGCAAGAGAGGGAGAAGCAGGCTTCCCTCTGAGCAGGAAGCCCAATGCGGGGCTTGATCCCAGGACCCTGGGACCATGACCCGAGCCGAAGGCAGACGCTTAACCACTAAGCCACCCAGGCGCCCCACCCCCTTTTGGTTTTTAATGTCTGTACAAGACCTTGGTGATAATTACAGTTGCTCTTGTTTGATGTGTTTTGATGCAAAAGACCACTCAGCCCAGAGAGACAGAGACCATGTGCTGCAGGTTAGGAGCTCAGGCTCTGGAGTCTGCGTTCAAATCCTGTCTCTGCTGCTTACTGGCTCTATCAGCCTGGGATGTGTCTGCATCTTTACATGCTGCCTGCATTTAGTCGTCAGGTGTTTGTTGAGCATCTGTTATATGTCGTGTGCTGTGTTAGTAGCTGCTGTTATAATGGGGAACAAAAATAGACATAACCGTTGCTTCAGTGGAATTTATAGTTCAATTCAAGACAGAGATATCCACCACACAAATGAGTTTGTGAAAAGCTTAACGATAGGGAGGTGCTTGGTCCTGTGAGAACACAGAACAAGGAAATTACCTGGTACAGGAGGCTTTCTCAAGTTACCTCACGCTACATAACTATAACTGTCAGCCAGTGTATGCAAAACTCTCAGCATGGTGCCTAGGACATAAGTGCTCAGTAGATGGTAGTTCTTGATAACATATGATTAATTTTCCCAGAGAAAGAACCGTAAACAAATATATTTAGTGTAAAGCACTAAATATGACCTTTATCAGTGTCTGGATTTTATATTCTTTTTTAAAAAAGAATTTATGTATTTATTTGAAAGAGAGAGAGAGAGAGCAGGTAAGTGGGGGAAGGAGCAGAGGGAGAGAGACAAGCGGACTCCGGAGCTGGACGTGGGGCTTGATGTTACGGCCCTGAGCTCATGACATGAGCTGAAATCAAGAACTGGATGTTCAACCGACTGAGCCACCCAGGCACCCCTGCCTTTTATATTCTATAATATAATCCTTTGACCCTCTTTTTCCTACAAAGAAGCGAGGTTGGGATATTGACTTGGAAGAATCATTCAAGAATAGGCCACTAATGAAGACATCCAAACGCAGTCATCTTGTTCCATAGTTAGTTCCAAGATAAAGTCAAACAAATAACTAGAAGCCGAGGCCTTGGGGGGCATTGTTTGTTTGGTAAATTTTGATTCATAGTCTCATTAAGGCCTCATCAGCCTCTTGACCATTAGTCCAGGCAGGTAGCTCTGTGTGGGGACCTTTATTCTCTGGCAGCCTAGACAGGGTTGTCCTAATGATGATTGGTTTCTGTGTCTTGTTAACTGCTGGTCCCCTGAATATAAAGCACTGCGCATACTGAAACAGATCCTCATTGCTTTCAGCCTGTGTGCAATTTAGCAGCAAGAGATTCCATATCTCACAGCATTCAATAGTCTTACTTAATTAGGAACTGCTTGTGAATCAGGCCAGCTGATGGTCTTAACTACTGAAGTGGACATGCTTGCCCTGAACAGGCAGAGAAATGAAAAGAAATTTCAGTAGTCTTGGGTAACTGTGAAAGGGACCCGAGGTTTGTCAGGGGCACGTGTTCTCATTGGCCTTGCTGATCGCAGACCTGCCTTCCAGGTTATGACAACAGTGAAGGCACCACCGGAAGGGCCAACGTGAGGAAGAAGAACTTGAAACTGGGGGTGTGTTCTCTTGTCTCATTGTTGTCTTTCCCCTTATTCCCAGGCATAGATTTTCACTTTGGGAGAAAAAAAAAATTAAGGCAGTGCTGATCCAGTGCTAAAGCAGCTCTCCCTTGAACAGGAAGAAAAGGACCAAAATGACTCAGCACGGGTTCTATGATAACTGTGCATGCATGCCCTGCATTTTAGGTACTGAAGAGCATGGACTTTGAGTCAAACAGTCAAATCCTGACTCTGCCACCTGCTAATGGTAGACTTGGAGCAAGTTGCTTCCCTCAGAGTCTCTGTTTCCTTATCTGTTAAAATGGGGACAATAGCAGTAGCTAATGTGAAGAATCTACCTTAATGGGGATGTGATATACAACATGATGACTAAACACTGCTGTGTGTATTCTTGAGAGTTGCTAAGAGGAGATCCTGACAGTTTTTATCACAAGGAAAAAACCATTTCCCCCCCTCTTTTTGTGTGTGTCTAGATGAGGTGATGAATAACTAAACTTATGCTAATCGTTTCACAATATATGCAAATTATGTGGTACACCTTAAACTCATAAAGTGTTGTATGTCGATTATATCTCAAAAGAACTGAAAGAAAAAAATGACTTACACCTTTAAAAAGGGTATGAGCTTATGTCCACAAAACACTATATATGGAGTATGGCTGGTAGCAAGTGCTAAGTGACTGTCAACTGATTTATGAGTTCAGTTTTGATGTAGTTTCTGGCTAGGACTTAATGGCTAAATTTGAGACAGCAGGGTTGGTTCAAAAGGTAGAAGACACAAATTATATATATCTCTCACCAGGACACAGTAAAGCCTTAATAAATATTGGTTTCTTTCCAGTTCTAGTCATGTTGGCATTAAATTAATAAGACAACCAAGGCTGAACTGGGCAAATATGAAGTTGATCTATGGTAATTATTAACATTTGTATCACTTTAGAACTTAAAAAGCTCTTTCAACATACATGTCTTTTGTAAATCCTTACAACAGACAGTATTGTATTTAATTCGTATAATAGTCCTGGCAATCAGGGAGATAGGAAAATTAAAAAAAAATTTTTTTTTTGTCTGTTTGTTCATATATTCTTTCCTTCATCCAGCCAATGCATGTGGGTGCCTGTAATATGTCAGGCACTGCACTCGTCCTGGTCAACCAAATAGATGGGATCCCTGCCCCTACAGTCCTGTCTTGGGTGATCCTCCAAATGCATATGTTAGGAGATGAAAAGATGATGTAGGCAAAGTAGGTATTTCCAGTGAATAATGTTTTATACATGAAAAAAAAATCTTTAATTCAGTCCAGCTGATAAGTGACAGAACCAGAACTCAAACTCCAAATCCCATGTCCTTTCTGATGGATTCCACTGCTTGCCTCATAGAATATATAATTTAGGGCAAATGCAGGAGATAGCCTGGTATAGCCATTTGTTTTACAGAATAAAGGTGCTGAGGCCTAAATTGGGTGAATGGTAGGCTCAGGACCATCCCTGCTTTAGGAGCTCTCAGTTCCTGTGAGGAAGACTTTTGATGGCATGCTGAATCTTTGTGTGTGTAGCCTGTTCTGCAGTAACATAATAGCTGCATTGTGTTAATAGTTAATAAACCTTGTGTTATCAAAATCTGAGTGTAAAGTGTTTGTTTTGAGGGACGTAGGCACTAGAGACTTGAAATAAGAATGTTGTTTTATAGCCATAAAACCTAAATGCCACTGAGCAAATCCAGCATTTGATAACATGTGGCTTTCTTTCAAGAGTAAGGGACTTTCACTTCTTGTCACCCCAGTACTATCATTATGTGTTTAGACCTTGATCACCCACTGTTACGGGAGATGGAGCTTGAGCTGGTCAAGTAAAGCGGTTGCATTTGGTAGATGGTAGTTGCATTGGTAGATGCAATAGTTTCTTCCTTCACAACATGGTGCCAGTTCTCTGTGGTGCTTGAGTTTTAATCAAGGCAGTTGGAGAGCCTGCTCTGGGCCAGACCCTATTCTAGGCACAAAAATGATCAGAACAGACCATGCCCTGACTCTGATGGAGCTTATATTCTACGGGGGGTAGATAGTGATGGGAGGAAGGGAGGGAGGGAAGAACAAAGGAAGGAAGGGAAGGAGGGAGGGAGGGAGGAAGGATTATGCCAGGTCGTGATAAGGGCCATGAGGAATTATCAAGCAGGGTAAGGTGAAGAGAGTGAAGGGGTCGATGTGGGGCTGGCTTGTGTGCTCTTTTATTTTTAAAAAAGATTTATTTATTTGAGAGAGAGAGCGAGCACGTAAGTGGGAGGAGGGGCAGAGGGAGAGGGAGAGAGAATCTCAACCTGAACCAGAGCTTCGATCTCACGACCCTGAGATCATGACCTGAGCCAAAATCAAGAGTCGGAGGATTAACTGACTGAGCCACTCCGGTGCCTCATTGTGTGCTCTTTTAGATAGCGCCTTTCTATGAGGGCCTTTCAGGGTTACATCAAAGGGCCTTTCTAAGAGGGCCTTTCAGGGTTACATCAAAGATGTGACTACAGTGAGGGAGTAGCCATATGACTGTCTGGAGAAAAAGTATCTGAGGTAGAGAGAGCAGCAAGTGCAAAGGTCCTGAGATAGAAACATACCAGATCCACTGGAGGAGGAAAGAGGCCTATGGGGCTGGAAGAAAGAGTGATAGTTGTAGAGGCCTGAGAGATAGTTAGGGACAAGAGCTGGAAGGACCTTATAGATGGGGGAGTTGAGAAGACACAGGTTTTTGGCCGGAAGAGGGATATGGTCAGACTTGGGCTTAAGAGGTTCTTGAGTGGGGATAGACAGTACAGGAGCATGGGCAGAAGCTGAGACTGGTAGGGAAATATTACAGCCATCCAGCCAAGACATGGTGGTGGCTTGACTTGGGAGGTAGAGGTGGAGCTGCCAAGAAATGGTTGGATTCTGATCATCTTTTAAATGGTCCAGCCGAAAGGATGTGCCAGTGAGCTCCAACATGGATGGCTTTTACAACTGGAAGAACAGAGCTGACTTTTGGGAACACTATAATTTGTGGGCTCAGCTGTGGAACTGTGTGAGAGACATAGTACATACTGGAGGGTCTTCCTTCAAATCAGAGGGTGTGTGGAAATGCCTGTGGCACACATCCAGACACAAATGTGCCTGGGGTTGTAAAATATGTCCTCCCCTCTCCTTTGTGCATCCCCCCACCCCCATACACCTATGACTTTCTTCTTAGCTATTACCCACCCCAGATAAGATGTCATCTGGGGAGAGGGCCAGTCCCTCTGTACTTCGTGCGATTTCAAGTCAGTATGATACTTCTCCTAGGTGTATTTATATTTAAACCTTACTTTAAACTCTTTGATGACACACGGATTTCACTTTTATGCTAACTTGAATCACTGACAGTGCTGCCTAGAGAGCTGTGCTGAGAGGGTTTGTAAAGCCGCTTCCAGGCTCAGCAGGGAAGAGGACAACTTGGTAATACCTGCCACCCCATAGACTAGGAGTGGCATCCCGTCTGAGCCTAGTGTTTGATAGCCTAGCTCGTCTGCCACGAGAAAACCCCTTTTTGCCCCATCTCTCCCGTCTTGGAGGGGTTTGAGGCATCAGCAAGTAGGCAGAGGAAATATTTTCTCTTTTTCCTTTTTGAGCACTTGCCTCTGAAATCACACCAAGGAGGCCATTGGCCCAAAGATCAGATGGTTAACATCTAAAGGTCTTGATGAGTTATATGATACAAAACACCGAGTGCTCCAGAAGAGATAGGAACTTTACCTTAATGGGCAAGGCCTTTGCCAGGCCAAAATCCATTTTTTTCCTCTAGCATTCATCACTGCCAAATGTCCTATAATTGACATTCATTTATGATGTGTACTGTTTCCCCCACCAGAGTGTGAGCCATAGGGCAGGGACTTGGCTCTGTCCGGTTCAGTGCTGTTTCCCCCATGCCCAAAACAGTGGCTGTAGGAAGTATGTGTTGAATGATTGATTGCTGACTGAAAAGATGCCTCAAGAAGTCTTAAGTTGTAGCCCAGAATTAAGGTAAATGACTACTAAGGAACAGCACTGTTTTGAGAGCAGGAAGCTCCTACTAGAATGAAAATCCCTATCACTAAGTGGCTTAATTAACATTGTTAATGATTAGAATGATAATAACAATAATCATAATAGCTCTTCTTGAGCACTTCTGTGTGCCTGAACCTGGGCTACATGCCTAATGCTCATTGTCTCCGTGGGAAGTAGGTCCTCATATGTTAGGTACAGAAATTCAGGCTCAGGATGACTTGCCCAAGGACACACTGCTAATAAATAGGGGATTTCAAAGCTAAAAAGAAAACACTAAGACTTCTCCATATGGGAAATCTTCCCTTCTGTCTGGTTAATTGGACCATTTTCTTGCGGAGCCATTCAAGAGCACTGGAAAAGGCAAAAAGAACAAATTTTTAATTGTGGGAGATTTGGCTGCCTTTTGCCTTGTTAAAACCCAAAGGTTGTGGGAGTCTGGAAGGGCCTTCAGATTGGTTCATTGTTTTGCTTTTTGCTGCTAATCTTTCGTAAGAGAGAGCCTGACCTTCTCGGCGCAGACAACCTTTCCCCAAACATGTTGATAAGCTGGATGCAAAGATCCCAAGTAAGGATCAGAATAAAGAGGAAAGGGTAGTCTCAAAGCCCATACACCCAAACCCATGCTTTTGAGGAAAAATAGGTAGTCGGTGGGGAGGGATGAGCCGGGGTTAGGGAAGAGCTTTGCGACAAGTCCTTGGAGCACTTTGCTGATTGTTATTGTAATATTCTCCTTTAAATTGACTCACTTCTGTTTACTTAATTTTTTTAAAACCGGATTGGTGAACCCCCACCATGAATGGAAAACTAGCATATAGAGGAATAATATATAGATACATAGTAATAAGATATATACAATAATGATAATAAGGTCATATATATGGTGAAAATAAGGCCACATTATTTCATATTTTAAAATTGAAAATCAAAGATAATGAAGTATCAATCTAGTGTACAGACTGGAAAATAGGTTTCCCTGTGAGCAGAGTGAGACTGTTAATGATCAGCTCTCAATAAGGTGATATTTAGCTCCTTGCCACTTAGTTTAAAGAACAAGATGAAAAGATATTTGTTTTTTTTTTTTTCCTGGAGCTTTGATACTAATCTGTACCAAGAATCTTAACATATATACATATAAAACTATATATGGAGTATATATGAATATATTGTGCATATATCAGATATATTGTATATATAGAAAAATATCCATAATACTTTTTTTTAAATGTCGTAATTTAACTTTTTTATTTTTTAAACGATTTTTAAAATTTATTTATAATTTTAGGGAGAGAGAGAAAGGGGGGAGGGGTAGAGGGGGAGAAGTTTTAAGCAGCCTCCACACTGAGCACAGAGCCCCAGGTGGCGCTTGATTGCAGGGCTCGATCTCAGGGCTCGATCTCATGATCCTGAGATCATGACCTGAGGTGAAACCAAGGAGTCAGATCCTTAGCCGGCTGCACCACTCAGGCACCCCTTATTTAACTTTTTAATACTGGCTGGTGGTCCTTTGATCATGGGGACCTGGGCAAGAGGCATTAAGGTAAGTCACCTTATTGGCTCAGGTCAGGAGTGCTTGTCCAGGTACTTCCTGTGGAAAAGGTAGTTTAAGAAACCTGTGAAATGAAACCTGCTTTTTCCAGCTCACTCTTCCCAAGCCCTTCTGTTACATGATTCCCTCAGCTCAACACCATGGAGAGAAAAAGCAGCCCAGGCTTCTCCACAGGAAACCCGAACAGAGGTCCATCCGTACCACCTTAAGGCATTTCCTATTCCACCAGTGGGAAGCACTGTCTTACACTTACTCGCTACCCTCTGCTTGCTATGTGGACCGAACTTGACATTGCTCTAAGCAACTATAATGAAGTGAACTGGTTCCATCTTGCCCAACTGTGTCCCAAGGCTCTTATCATTCTGCCACCAGAAAGTTTGTATGTTCAAAATTGGTTCTTAGGAGCACTGACCTTAGTGCTCTTCCTCTGTAAAGGTATAATTTAGGAATAATCTTTGTTAGATTATGGCAGGATCTTTGTGCTTCCATTGCACAATCAATTAGACATTTTGCAAGGCGGAGGCATTATTATTATTATCCCAGGCAGATGGTGAAATGTTACTCCATCCTTCTGTGCCTGCTTTAACTTCCCTGCACAACATCATTTAGGGGGTTTCTTTACAAATTGCAGTTTATTTGGAAAAGATTTAAAGCCCTGAGGGTTTGGCAAGCAGCTCTGGGTTATGAGCGCATCTACTTTATCTGTCAGTGGCAGAAAGGGCACCTCTGATTAATACTGATTTTACCCTGCAAGCCAGGTAGAGAACAGATGAAGTCTTTGTTTCTTCAGCACTGTGCTGGGGTAAGAAAAGCTTGGAGGTTTCTATACCTGTAGCCCCTGGAAGAAGGTTAAGTGGACATATACCTAAGGATGGAGGAATTTCTTGTGGTGGGCTTCCCTGTGGAATGAGATGGAGAATTTATTAACCCAAACTCCAGGGGATTGCTTCAAAAGAGAGAAGGGCTTTCAGGCCAGAATCGACTTTACTCTGTAAAGAGGGGAGAGGTGTCATAAACACAGTAAATGTAGGGGCAGGAAGGATGCAGGATGGTGCTGGGGGGATCTGGGGTGGGGGTGCGACAGAAGGAGAGGCTGAGGAGATGACAGTTTTTGTGTTTTTGTTTTGTTGTTTCTTTCAGTAGCTACTGGAAGGTTGGGGAAATGGGTGGATGAGGAAGAATGTTAGGTTGTTTTGCTGTGTAATGCATGGGCACATCCCTAGAGTCTCTCTTTGTGGTTGGATTGTTGGGCAGGAGGAAGCTTCTTTGGAAATCTCAGGGGAGTCCCCTGGGGGATTATCAGAGGAGAGAAGTTTGAATGAGGCTTTCACATGTTAAAGGAGGCTTTGTGGTCAGATTTATAGCTACTTCTGTCCACTTTCTGATAGTACAGATATTATTATAGAGGATGCATCAGTATCAGAGTCCTCTAGCTGGGCGGGTAGTAGATGGATGATATAATTGGAGAATCCCTGTAATTTTTCTGATACTGTATGTCATATGGACTTAGAAAAGGCTCAAGGCTCAAGCCATCTACCACCATCTGGGCATAGAACAATCTATGCAAAACCATCACCCTGCAAGCTGACTTAGTGAGCAGGTACTGTGTGCTGAGAGCTGGGCTAAACTTACCTTACACCGATTGTCTCATTTTTAAAAAAAATTTTTATTGTTATGTTAATCACCATACATTACATCTTTAGTTTTTGATGTAGTGTTCCATGATTCATTGTTTGTGTATAACACCCAGTGCTCCATGGAGCACGTGCCATCTTTAATACCCATCACCAGGCTAATCCATTCTCCCACCCCCCTCCCCTCTAGAACCTTCAGTTTGTTTTTCAGAGTCCGTCATCTCTCATGGTTTGTCTCCCCCTCCGATTTCCCCCCCCTTCATTCTTCTCCTCCTGCTATCTTCTTCTTCTTTTTTTTAAACATATATTGTATTATTTGTGTCAGAGGTACAGATCTGTGATTCAACAGTCTTGCACAATTCACAGTGCTCACCATAGCACATACCCTCCCCAATGTCTATCACCCAGCCACCCCATCCTTCCCACCCCCCACCACTCCAGCAACCTTGTTTGTTTCCTGAGATTAAGAATTCCTCATATCGGGCGCCTGGGTGGCTCAGTTGGTTAAGCGACTGCCTTCGGCTCAGGTCATGATCCTGGAGTCCCAGGATCGAGTCCCACATCGGGCTCCCTGCTCGGCGGGGAGTCTGCTTCTCCCTCTGACCCACTTCCCTCTCGTGCTATCTCTCATTCTCTCTCTCTCAAATAAATAAATAAAATCTTTAAAAAAAAAAAAAGAATTCCTCATATCAGTGAGGTCATATGATACATGTCTTTCTCTGATTGACTTATTTCCCTCAGCATACTACCCTCCAGTTCCATCCACATCATTGCAAATGGCAAGATCTCATTCCTTTTGATGGCTACATAATATTCCATTGTGTGTGTGTGTGTGTGTGTGTGTGTGTGTGTGTGTGTGTATAATATACACACATATACATATATATATATACACACCACATCTTCTTTATCCATTCATCTGTCGATGGACATCTTGGCTCTTTCCACCGACTGTCTCATTTTACTCATGAGATCCTTTTAGGCGGATACTGTGAGCACTCCAACGTGGCAGGTGAGACTCAAAGAGCTTAGAGTTCACTTGGTCTCCAAGATTGCCCTGCCAGTTAGTGACAGAGGCAGAATTCAGACTCCCACATCTGAGTTCTTAGTCCCAAGGACTGTGTCTTTCACCTTATAATGATCTGTTCAGAAATTCTGCATCCTGGTTATTGTTTTCTACTGAAAAGTGTGCAGATAGCCCTTGCCTTATAATGGGCTTACGTCCTGAGAAACCCACCATAAGCTGAACATACTGTAAGTTGAAAATGCATTTAATACACCTCACCTACCAAACATCAGAGCTTAGCCTAGCCCACTGTAACAAGCCCAGACCACTTAGATTAGCCTACAGGTGGCCATAGTCATCTAATACCAAGCCTAGTTTTGAATATCTCATGTAATTTATTGAGTACTGTACTGCAAGTGGAAAACAGCATGGTTGTGTGGGTACAAAATGGTTATAAGTGCGTTGCTTGTTGACCCTTGTGATCACAGGGCTGCCCAGCATCACAAGAGAGGATCCTATGCATAGAGCACCAACCTGGGAAAAGATCCAGATTCAAAATTTGAAGTACGGTTTCTCCTTAATGTATACTGCTTTCACGCCACTGTGAAGTTGAAAAATTGCAAGTCGAACGATGGTAAGGCAGGGATTGTCTGTATACCTTTAACCCAGTGGTCTTTAACCAGTTTTGGACCCTCTTCAGAGACAAATACATATACGTGCATATGTATATATGTGTGTGTATGTAAAATATGTTATATATATGTAAAAATATATAATATGTATATATGTATAATGCTTTAATAATTTTTGGAGGGGTGCCTGGGTGGTCAGTTGGTTAAGTGGCTGCCTTTGGCTCAGCTCATGATCCCAGGGTCCTGGGATCAAGTCCCACATCGGGCTCCCTGCTCAGCGGGGAGTCTGCTTCTCCCTCTGCCTCTGCCGCTCCCCCCTCACTTGTGCTCTCTCTCTCTCTTCCTCTCTCTATTTCAAATAAATAAAATCTTTAACAAAATAAAAATAAATAAAAATAAAAATTTTTGGAGATTTTGAAGATCCTAGTTGAGAATACCTGCCCTGCAGGAAAGACTCTTGGGCTCTGAGTCTGGTTCCTGATGGCTTCCTTATAAGAGGGAACTAAATTGCTGAAGTTAACAAACTCTTCCAAGTGTTTCCAACTAGTCAAGTCAAACTTCAAACTTGGCAGTTGGTCTACCCTGTAACAAGAATAGTAACTGTTTACTTATTAAGCACCTAACAATTAGGGCTGATAGTCAGTGGATACATACACCAGTGCAGTCCTACTTGTGGTAGTGGGCATCCATCATGTCCTTCCTGCTCACAGCCGTTTGAAGGAGATGGTATCATGCCCGTTTTACAAATGAGGATCCCGAGGCTCCGAGGCACTTGACTCATGAGCTCATGTGCGGCAGAAGCCTAATTCTAAATCTAATTCTAAATCTGCCACTCTCATTCCCCTTCTTGTCCTGGCTCTGAATGTACCTCCCCTTGCAAATCCTTTACAGGTCATGCATTATATCCTATTGCTTCTCTCTCTCCTCTGTTTCCCAACCTGGGCATATTGATATTTTGTTTCACACCATTCTGTTGGGGGCAGTGGGGGTGGGGAGAGGCAGGCTGTGCTGTACATCGTAGAATGTTTAGCTCTATTCCTGGACTCTGTGCTATGCACTGGCTGTCGGAAGAACCTGCCTCCCAACACCCCCCCCCCCCCCACCCCACCGAGGCGTGACAACCACAGATGTCTCCAGACATTGCCAGATGCCCTCTGGGGAGCAGAATCACTGTCTGTTGAGAACCATCTCTTTTTTTCTCTCCCCCTCAACCCTCATGCATGTAAGTATTCACATGACCACTGAGGGCTTACAATGTGCCAGATAGAGAGTCAAGCACGTTCCCTGCATTATCTCAATAAGCCTGCACGTGTCCCATCATCTTATTTACTTTATGTCATAGGTGAGCGAGGCCTGCGTGTTTCAGCAGATTAGTAACTTGCCCAGAGTCACACAGCTGCTAAGGGTGGGGCTGACATTTGTCTCAGCTCTGTGTGCCTCCGGAGCCCTGGGCTTTAGGAGAAATGTTTTCACCAAACTACTTAGTTGTTAGGAGCTCCAAATTAATCAGAACCCGAGTATTTTCATTGTTTGGGATTTGTTTGGCTAGTAAGCTGGAAGAAAATTTTAATGGCATTGTGGGTCATCATATTTCTTGATCATTTATTATTATTCTTTTTATACCACTGCTTTTTATTGTTAATCCTTTCTCACTAAAATACCAACATCAACAAAAAAAAATGATCGAAGCAAAATCTTACTTTGAGCCTAATTTCTGAGCATAAATCTCATCTTCTTGAACAAAACATTAAAATAATTTCTTTATAAGCTACTTCTCTAAGTCATCTTTTGGCACATTTTTCAGTGAGTGCTTCCTGTGCTTGTTAACAGCACAAATCATTGCTAAATAACTTGACCATAAAGGCAATTGATTTCTTGGAAATTCTAATAGGAAAGTTTTCAACAAAATAATTTCTTTTTGACAAGCAGCATAGTTTTTAAAAGGGGACGTGCATTTGAGAGCTCTGGGACTTGTTATTTTTCTCAAAATGAGTTTTAACAATAACTTTACAAGTTAATAACATATTAAAATAACATATATTAGAAGATGATAAAGAGAGAAGAGGGTGCAGCCTTAACTGGGCTTAATGTAGTAGGTTCTTAGGATGAGGTGGGCATTTGATATTTGTACCTGCTCAGTGTCTGTACCCTCCTGCTTTGGACCTGTGGGTTTTCCCCTGGGGAACAAACTTTCACACCGTATACGGTATTACTGAGCTGTTACTCAAAACACCTTGCTCTCCCGTAGCCAAGAGGTGGTCATGTGGCCATGGTAGGTCTCTGGGGCTCACTCTCCAGGGATCCAGGGATTCTGAATCTTGCGTACTTTGACCCCTGGATGGAAAATGGTTGTTGCTGATTCTTCCTGACCGTGGTATCTAGAAGTACCGACTGCCTATTATTCCTAGTGACCTGGTTCCTATGGCTTCTAACATTGTTCTAGTTTTACTTCGGTTTTTTGTTTGTTTCTTTCTTTTTTTAGAGAGGGAGAGGAAGAGAGAATTTCAAGCAGGCTCCACACCTAGCACAGAGCCTGATGCAGGGCTCAATCTCATAACCCTGAGATCATGACCTGAGCTGAAATCAAGAGTCAGACACTCAACTGACTGAGCCACCCAAGTGCCCCTAACTTTACTTTGAATTCTAGGAACTGTTCTGTCTCGCTTAAGGTCATAATAAGTGGCAAAGTCAGGATTTGAACCCAAGTGTGATTTGAGAGCCCAAACTCCTAACCACTACACTAATTGAAATACAGCGAGGACATACTGAAAGCAAACATTCATATTAGGTCCATTTTTGACTTCATAAGATATCTTTCAATCTCAAGAGGGGACCATTTCTCCTCCATGTTTTCCACAATGCAAAACAAGCTGCAAAAGGTAAATGCTTTTCTCTTGCTTCCGTGTGGTAAATTAGAATAATTATTGTTAGTTAAGGAACATGAATGAAATGTCTTTATCAAATGCCAAGTTAAATGGAGTTTCTGTTTTTAAACCACAGAAGATAATGCTGTCTTGACAGATTGTGAGTGACAGAAAGAGAAGTGTTTTCAGCGGGATCCAAATGGAGATGTTGCTAGAGAAAGCATAAGTAGCAAAATCAGAAAGCTCCGGGGGTTTGGGATGGAGCGGTGTCATCAGTGCCTCTTTCTTCTTTTGGTTCCTGACAATAAGATAATTTGGTACCTTCACATTTTTCCTGTTGATTTAAAAATGAGTGATAAAAAATTTAAAAAAAAAAGGGAAAAGAAAGAAATACCATAGACAAACCATTGTTGCTGGTGATAGATATCAATAGTAATGGGCTTCACACCTTATTTTTCTTTATCATTAAATGGTTCTTTGATGTAATTCTAAATATGTCATCTACTTCCTTGTTATTATCATTGGTGCCTATATCCAACCATTCATATTCCCCTCCTCTTTATCTCTGTGTACACACACCCACATACACACACACTCTGTCTCTCACTCTTTCAGCCACACATACATATATACTCTCTCTCCTGAATGCAACTGCACAGTAAAATGTACCTGTCCACTGAGAGGCCAGTGCCATCTGGAATTTCACCCATTGGCTATGTGGTGAATTTGGATAAACGTCTCTAAAGCAGAACTCTCTCTCTTTTCATGTGTTAGAAGTCCCTGACAGATTGGGAATCTCTTCAATTCCTCTATCATTCCAAGCCTTTCAGATGAAGGTGGAATCCTTGGGGAAAATCTGTCTGAGAGGGGCAGTACTTTGTTGCACATTCAACTGAAATATGGTAAAAGTGAACAACAAAAGTGGCTCTAATAACAATCCTTGGCCGCAAACATGAGTTCCTGGAATTTTCAAAGGGTCTTAAGAGTTACCTGTCCAAGTGATTCTCAGACTTTGAGACTAGTAAAACCTTACCGCCTAAAATTAAGGACTGACTTTACTTTGTCAACTTCTAGTTTTGCCCCCTAAAAAAGGATCTGAATGAGAAAACTATCATTCAGTATTCTTTCAGAAAGGATAGGCCATTTGGATACTAAAAGAGTAGGAGGCATAATCTTACAATTTAAATTATCAGGTATGTTTAGCTTTATAAAAACCTCACAGTTTTGTCTTCGTTTTTGTCATGTTACCAATGAATGAAAACTTCATCATGGGTTGGTGTCAGCCTTTTAACTGGCTTTTAGGAACCACTGATTTAGTCCAAGCCTTCATCTGTACTTGTTTCTCTAAAGATTTCTTTTTTTTTTTTTAAGATTTTATTTATTTATTTTGAGAGAGAGGGAGAGAGAGAGAGCATGATTGGTGGGTTGGGGGGTGGGAGGGGGAAGCAGAGGCAGAGGGAGAGAGAGAATCCCAAACAGACTCCACACCAAGTGCAGGAGCCCGATGTGGGGCTTGATCTCACAACGCCAAGATCATGACCTGAGCCAGAATCAAGAGTTGGATGCTTAGCTGACTGAGCCACCCAGGAGCCCCTCTAAAGATTTCTGCCAAAGGAGTATTCCATTTATCCTTGAATACTTCCAGTGAAGTAAAACTTATTATTTATAATAATAATCCCTTCGGTCTTTGGGCAGCACTGTTGAAAGTTCTTATGTCAAATTGAAATCTCTGTACTTGTAGCTTCTTTTACTCATTGGTTATGTGGGGATGATTTGGAGCCTGAGTAGAAAAAGATGGAGCCTCTTTATGCACAATGGATCTTTCAGTTGACAACTGTCGTCATAGTGCCCCTTCTTGTCTCTCCTTACCCCAGAGCTACAGTCTCCACCCCTGTAACTATTCCTTCTGTTTTTTCTGATTATATGCTTACATTCAAAAAATTATTTTATTAAAATTTCTTTTATTTGAGTGTAGTTGACATACAATGTTACCATAGTTTCGAGTGTACAACATAGTGGTTCAACATCTCTGTGTTACGCTACGCTCACCACAAGTGTAGCTACTGTCTCTTACTATACAGCACTATTACAATATCATTGACTATTTCCCCTATGCTCTACTCTTTACTCCTGTGACTTCTTCATTCCATAACTGGAAGCCTGTATCTCCCATTCCCCTTCATCCATTTTGCCCATTGCCCCCACTCCTCCCCTCTAGCAACCATCAGTTTGGTCTCTGCATTTATAGGTCTGATTCTGCTTTCTGTTTGTTTATTCATTTATTTTGTTTTTTAGATTCTACATATGAGTGAAATCATATGGCATTTGTCTTTCTCAGTCTGACTTATTTCACTAACATAATACCCTCTTGGTCCACCTATGTTGTTGCAAATGGTAAGATTTCATCCTTTCTTATGGCTGCATAATGTTCTATTATATATGAAGGGGTGCATATATCTTTTCAAATTAGTGTTTTTGTTTTCTTTGAGTAAATACACAGTAGTGAAATTATTGGATCATATGGTATTTCTATTTTTAAGTTTTTGAGGAACCTCCACACTGTTTTCCACAGCAGCTATACCAGTTTGCATTCCCACCAGCAGTACATGAGAGTTCCTGTTTCTCTACAGCCTCACCAACAGTGGTTATTCCTTGTGTTTTTTATTTTAGCCATTCTGACTGATATGAGGTGATATCTCATTGTGGTTTTGATTTGCATTTCCCTGATGCTTAGTGATGTTGACCATTCTTTATGTGTCTGATGGCCATTTGTGTGTCTTCTTTGAAAAAAATGTCCATTCAGATCCTCTGCCCATTTTTTAATCAGATTGTTTTTTTAGTGTTGACAATTTTTTAAAAATTATGAAAAATTTTTTTATTGTGGTGACCTCTGTGTAACATAACCTTTACCATTTTAACCATTTCTATAGTTCTGTGGTATTAAGTACATTCATATTGCTGTGCAACCATTACCACCTTCCATCTCCAGAACTTCTTTATCTTCTTAATTGAAACTCTGTATCAATTCAACAATAAATCCCCATTACACCCTTCCTGCAGCCCATCACAACCACCATTCTACTTTCTGCCTCTATAAATTGACTACTGTAGGAACTTCATATGTGTAGAATCATACAATATTTGTCCTTTTGTGACTGACTTATTTCACTCAATATAACGTCTTCAAGGTTCAACCAGGTTGTAGTATATATCAAAATTTCCTTCCTTTTTAAGGTTCAATATATTCCATTGTATGTATATACCACATTTTGTTTACCTGTTGATCGGTTGATCAATAGATGAATAAATGTTGAGTTGCCTGATTATGTACTCTAAAATATGCATACTCCTATCTATCAAAACCCATTTCTCATTGCTGGGCTTAGAACTATATAAACTGTTTCAGGAGTGGTTTGCTGGCTCCAGGTAGCAAACAGAGTCATTCTACAAGCTTGTGTGAATTGCATATTATGTATAGATCCATTAGGCACTATGAGCCTTGCTGAAATGAGTCAGCTCCGTGTCTAGTCCTTGGTTTAATCCTTAAGTGTAGTGGATGGATACACATATTTCTTTTCTTTTAATAGACTTTATTTCTTTTAACTTTATGAATCATGGAACTGATTGTTTCTTTGTAGTGGCTGTTAGAAAGCCCAAGTCAAATTTAGCAAGTATACAGGACTTCAAAGCATGAATGTGAAAACTCGCTTTATTATTTATTTATTTATTTATTTATTTATTTATTTATTTTTAAAGTAGGCTCCACACCCAGTGTGGGACTTGAACTCACAACCTTGAGATCAAGAGTCACTTGTTCTGCTAACTGAGCCAGCCCGGCACCAAGGATAGACACACTTCTAAATTGCCTTGTGGACAGTGTCATTAGAGAATCAAAGAAGGCTTGATGCTAGAATTGAGAGGAAGCATTTAATGCTTCCAGCTGAGAGATCAGGCAGCTCTCTCTCAGGGAAGTTCGGCTTCTGGGGCTCAGAAAAAGTGTAGCTCTGTGGACATGTAGAAACGCAGAAAAGGTATTCCTGGTGGAGGAAGTAGCATGAGCCAAAGAGCACAGTATGAAAGTGCAGGACATGTTCCACACTGTTGCCTTATTTATTGGCTTTCAACTGCCCCATAGGATGTTTGCACAGTGGTGCCCTGGTGCTAATCTATGGGACCTCTGTTGTTTTCCTCTGTCCGTGGCATAGTGAATTATCTTCTATTCTGAGATTTTGTGCTTCCTCTCATTTGGGGGAATTAAAATGAACTAAAATTAAAATGATGAGGATTATGAATGATAGTTTTATTTTGTTTTCATGTTCTGATTGGTCAAGTAAAAACCTGGTGACTCAGACTGCTGTCTGTGTTTTTAAGGTAATTCTTCTGGAGTGGTGAAGGCAAAAAGGCTACATATAGTGAATGTAGCAAATATCTATTAAAGAATGAAAGAAGGGGAGTAGTAAAAATAACAGTAACAACAACAAATATTCATGAAGTGGCAGTACCCTGATAAGCCTTTTATAGTTGTTGGCTCATTTTATGCTCACAACTGCCTAAATGAGCTATAAACAAAAATACTATTCTTATTTTAGATGTGAGAACTGAGCTTCAAAAGGTAAAGTCACCTCCAAAGGTCACATGGCTCATAAATCATTGAGCTAGAGAATGGACCCAATAGTCTGACCCAAGAAACTTTCACACTGTGCTGTCTACCGCCCCTTTGGAAGTCTTCTATCAGCCTTCCAAGGATTGAATGAAAATTTTTTGTTTTGTTTTGTTTTGTGTGGCTCAGGAATTGTTTTAGAACCACAGGTTCAGTAAATATTCCCAATAGAAAATAATGACATAATAGTAAACTAGGGGTATATACACTGATGCCAATTATATTGTACATGGGATTCCTTCTCCTTTCCCATCCCAGGCTTCTTTTTCTTCTTCTTTTGCTGATATTCCCCAGTGTTCATGACTCTTAGCCATCCCCCAATTGTAGTATTTTAGCCCTTTCTAGCCCAGCCATACTTAAGAGTTTCTTTGATGTCTTTTTGGCAGGTGTAAGAGGATAAGTCTCCCTTTTGCTATAGAATACATTAATTGTATTTCATAGTTCTTTCCCAGCCTTTTAGGTGGCTAACAATTTGTGTTAGAGGAGTAGAGAGGAATTTTGAAACCAGGGTTTTTATTATAATTTTGACATCGGTGAATATCTTATATTCCCTTGCAGGGTGTCTTTAATGGCTCCTATGGATCACAGTTTCCAATAGATTTTTCTCCCAAATTATGTTGACTGGCATTATTATATTTTTAAGAAGTATGTCTCTACACTTTCAAAATCTCATAAAGACTTCCTGTCATCATAGGAAGCAAGGGACCCAGCTTTGATTTGCAAAATTGGCTCTACAAGGTAGCATGTTGTTATTCTATTTAGAGGACTTGAAAGCAAATTCAACAATTCAATTATATTTAATTTGTAATTAACTCCCTCCCAAGCAGCTAATGGTGCATAACTTGGACACTACTGCTTCGGATGGGCAAAGAGTAGAACAAAATGGCTTCTTTTAGAGAAAGCTTATCTTAGATAGGATCCCCGATGACCGTAGTAGTACTTCTTGTTCTGATTTCTGGCTCCAAAACAAAACCCTTCTCTGGGAACTGCCTCCTGATTCATAAAACTGAGCCCCAAGCAACTGGGACTTTGATATTTGACCCCATTACTGGGATAGAGATGACTGGTTTAAGAGTAGGCATATGACTATGTTTTGCCAGTCAGATGATCTCTCTTAAGAATTCGGAATTTTGAACTGAGAGAAAAAATTAGTATTGATGGTAGTATAGTCCCTTATGTAGTCCCTCATGGCAGTACTCTAGAGGGAGGTCTTGAAGCTGCTGCCTCCCAGTCTTCTGGAGATACCTTGATTCCTGTTTTTCATAAAGCTTGGTTATTCAATTCTTCCTTTAATTTTGTGAAGTACTACAGTATCCTTCCTCTTATCTTTGAGCAGACTTGCTAGACTTAGTCTATATTTCTTGCCACCAAACTTACCCAATAGAGAAATCAAATAAACTTACTCTTTTTTTAAAAGATTTTATTTATTTATTTGAGAGAGAGAGAGATAGTGAGAGAGAGAGCAGGAGCAGTGGGGAGAGGGAGAAGCAGGCTCCCTGCTGAGCAGGGAGGCCGACATGGGGCTCGCTCCAAGGATCCTGGGATCATGATCTGAGCCAAAGGCAGATGCCTAACCGACTGAGCCACCCCAAATAAACTTATTCTTTATCAAATCTGTAATGCAAGTGATGAGGGTTGCATCCACTTGGTGGTAATTATGGTCATATTTAATTGTGTGTGTGTGTCAGTATGTATGTGTGTGTGTGTTTGATTGCATGATTTAGTATTTTACCAGATGCTATAGAGCATTATTATTTTCATCATCATTGTCATCATAAGCATCATTGTAATCATAGTAGCTCTTGTTTATAGAGAACTTTCTATGATCTGACCACTGTATTAAACACTTTGCATACAAAATAACATTTATTATATAATTACAAAATACAATCAAATGGATATTTTCATTATCACCATTTTATAGGTTGGGAAGGTGAGGCTGAGAACGTTGCTTAAAGTCATGTATCTGGAAAGTGACATAGCAACAATCTGAATCCAGGTTGTCACACTCCAAAGAAAGATGATACTCTTAAGCTCAGCATTGTAATATAGAGACATAGTTCTGCTCCAAAGATATTATATTCCTGGTTGATTGTTTTCTTTATTTTGAATGTGGAAATGAGATGGGGATAACACTGTACTTTTGGGAAATTTAATATTCTATTTTTGTTGGCTTAATTTTATTATCCTTTGTTTTATGTAGGTTATATTGTTTGACGAAGGCAAGGGTCAGGCAGGTGGGGCACAAAATAGATAAATTGTCCCAAGAAGGCCTCTTTGGGAAGATGATGTTGAAACTGAGACAGAATGATAAAGACAGCTATACAAAGATCAGGGACAGGGTGTTCCAGGGAAAGGGAAAAGCAAATGTGAAGATAATGAACTTGGTGAGGTTAGAGGGACAGAAAATAGTCACATGAGGAGTGAGCAAGGGAGTGAATGCTAAGACAAGACAGAGCAAAAGGCTGGGACTGGATCAGTCTAGGCCATAGTAGGGAATATGCATTTTATTATAAGCACAGCGGGTTATGCAGAGCTGCATTGACTACCAGATTTATTTCTTAAACCAAAAAATGTTTTAAATTTATAATTCCATATTTATAATGTTGGCCACAACATTATGATTATTCCTTGTCTGTACTTTAGTATTTTTCACCATTTGTGAAGAAACATTAAAACAAGTTAAATGGTAGTGTGCCGAGTTTTTTTTTTCCTTCTTTTAGAGATGGTTGTTTAACTAAGACTAAACAATGGGAACCCCTTGTAAACATGCTCAGTATCATTGTGGAGAACAAAGAGGGCCTCTAACTGTAACAATGTTCCTGGTTGTGGTTTTTTTTTTTAGTTTTTTATGTTTTTTTAAAAAATAAAATTCCAAATGTTTATAAAAAAAATAAGCACAGTGGGTTAGCCATTTACAAATTTAGGGGAGAAGAATAATATGATTTGTTTTACATTATAAAGGATTAATTTTTGCTCTGGTAATGGTAGAGTAGCCAACAACCCTCCACTGAACAAGTAGAAAAATTATACAAAATGAGGAGAAAATATTTATTTAAAGGCATTGAAGAGCTACCAAGGCTCCTGGGACTTGAGGGTCCAGAATCCTGGAGAGAGGAAGTGTGCTGAAGGGACCTCAGTATTTTCACTGTTTTTCCTCTATGAAGCATTTGTGGATTTGTAAGTGATAAAGCTCTGAGAAGCTAAAAAGCCCAATAGAAAACAGCAGCTAAGAGGTTAGGAAAATTGAGCAGAGATTTTGACAGTCCTAATGATGCAAAAATCCTAAAACAAAATAATAAAAGACCAACCAATATATATGAAAGAGAATATGTCATGAGCAAGTTGTATTTATCATAGGAATGAGAGGTTGGATAACATTAAAAAAGTCAAATGATATAATAAAGAAAAATCATATAATCTTAATAGATACAGAAATGCATTTGATAAAATTTATATTTAATCCTGATGAAAATGTTTGGCAAACTAGGAATATAACTAAACATCTTTAATAGAGAATATCTGAAAGTAAGATGAACCCAAAGAAATGCACACCAAGACACATTATAATTAAAATGTGTGTAAAGACAGGGAGAATCTTAAAAGTAGCAAGAAAAAACCAACCTGTTAACATTTGAGGTAACCCCTCTATGACTATGAATAGATTTATCAGCAGAAACGTTGCAGGCCAGAAGAGAATGGCACAATACACTCAAAGTGCTGAAAGAAAAAAATTTCCAACCAGGAATACTCTATTCAGCAAAGTTATCATTCACAATTGGAGGAGATATAGAAAGCTTCCCAGATAAGTTAAAGGAGTTCATTACCACTAAACTGGCCTTACAAGAAATGTTAAAGGGAATTCTTTAGGCTGCAAAGAACAAAGAAAGGGCGTTAATTAGAACAAGAAAACATAAGAAAGTATAAATCTCACTGGGAAAGGTAAATATAGAGTAAAGTTAGTGGATTAATCACTTACAAAGTATATATAGCTAAAAAACAGAAGTGGGAAAATAACTAACTACAATAATTAATTAAGGAATACACAAGATACAAGAATGTAAAGTGTGACTTCAAAAGCACAGGATGTGGTGGATAAATAAGTCAGAATGTAGAGCTTTAGAATGTGTTCAAACTTAAGTTGTTATCAATTTAACATAGACTGTTAAAATTTGTTTTTTGTAACCACAAAGCAAAAGCCTATAGTAGATACATGAAAGATGATGAGAAAGAAATCTAAGCATACCACTAAAGAAAGTAATCAAACCACAAAGGAAGATGGACCACCTGGGTGGCTCAATCAGTTAAGTGTCTGCCTTCGGCTCTGGTCATGATCCCAAGGTCCTGGGATCAAGCCCTGCACTGGGCTTCCTGCTCAGTGAGCAGTCTGCTTCTCCCTCTCTCTCTGCCCTTCCACCCCTGCTTGTGTGCACTCTCTCTCAGATAAATAAATAAAAATCTTAAAAAAAACCCCACAAAGGGAGAAAGCAAGAGAAGAAGAAAGGTACAGAGGAAGTACAAAACAGCCAGAAAACAACAAACAAAGTGGCAATAAGTATGTGCCTGTCAATATTTACTTTAAATGTACATGGACTAAATTATCCAATCAAAAGACAGAATGGCTGAATGGATAAAAAAACAAAAATAACAACAACAACAACAACAACAAAACCAACAAGACCTATCTATATGTTTCCTATAAGGGACTCACTTGAAAGGTAAGGACATACACAGTTGAAAGTGAAAAGATGGAAAAAGATATTCCATGCAAATGGAAACCAAAAGAAAGCTGAGGTAGCCATTATTTCAGACAAATAGACTTGAAAATAAAGACTGTAAAAGAGACAAAAAAATAAAGAGGTCAATCCAACAAAAGTATATAATATTTGTAAATATTTATGCACCCGACATAGGGGCACCTTAATATATAAAGCCAATATTAATAGTCCTAAAGGGAGAAACAGACAGCAATACAATAATAGAAGAGGACTTCAACATCCCCCTTACATCAATGGATAGATTATCCAGACTGAAAACTAATACAGAAACACTGGCTTTGAATGACAGATTAGACCAGATGGAATTAATAGATATATACTGAACATTCCATCCCCAAACAGTAGAATATACATTCTTTTCAAATGCACATGAAACATTCTTCAGGATAGATTACATGTTAGGTCACAAAACAAGTTTCAATAAATTTAGGAAGATTGAAATCATATCAAGCATCTTTTGTGTATGGTGACAGGTATTGACCAGACTTTTGTAGTGATCATTTCACAATATATACAAATATTGACTCATTAGGATATACACCTAGAACTAGTATAATATTGTATGCCAGTTATACCTCAATAAAATAAATCTGTAAAGAAAATCCACAGGAAACATCATGCTTAAGTGAAATATTGAGAGCCTTATCCTGAAATTAAGGATGAGAAATGGATGTCAGTTATCACTCCTTCTTTTCAGCATTATACTGGAGGTCTTAGTGAATTCAGTGAGGTTAGGGAAAAAAAAAATATAAGGATTGGAGACAAAGCAATAAAATTATATTATCTGCAAAGATATAATTATGTAAATTTAACAAATGAATTTAGCAAGTTTGCTGGCTACAAAGTCAATATAAAATATATTTTGTATATATTAGCAACAAAGAATTACAAAATGAAATTTTAAAAAGATAGCATTTAATGGAGTTCCTGGCTGGCTCAGTCAGTGGAGTTTGTGACTTTTGATCTTGAGGCTTTGGGTTCGAGTCCCATGTTGGGTGTAGAGATTACTTAAAAATAAAATCTTTTTTTTTTAAGATTTATTTATTCATTTGAGACACAGAGATACAGAGAGAGACAGCATAAGCAGGGAGGGGGAGAAGCAGGCCCCCCGCGGAGCAGGGAGCCCGATGCGGGGCTTGATCCCAGGACCCTGGGATCATGACCTGAGCTGAAGGCAGATGCTTAACCATCTGAGCCACCCAGGCGCCCCTTAAAAATAAAATCTTTGCTGAAAAGCTGTCATGGCTGCGCCTGTAGAGAACCACGGGGTTCTGACCTCAGCGGTTCTACTTGTCCCAGTCCCTGTGCTTAAAGTCCAGGTTCGGCCGTTGCTAAATCTTCATGTTAAAAAGTATCCGTCAACATTAAAGTTTTTTCCTTAAAGACCTCTCCAAAGCAAGGAAACCAACGGCATGTCTTCTCTTTAAACAATGGCTTGTCTTCTCTTTCACTCCCTGAATTGGCATTGTATTATATAGACTACTTTAAAGTGATTTGAAAGTGTTTGAGTGGATAGCACAATGAATAGCAGAGCAGGTTCCTTTTTATGGAACCTCAGACGATTCAGTACTTTAGTTCCAACAAGCAGAACTATGAGGTTGTATCCTTTGGGATTTTCCAGACTGAAAATTGTTTATTCAAACTGGAACCCAAGAAACCTTCTCTTAAGTGACTTTGGTAATGGAGTGCAGTCATCTATTAGATATCTATTTCAGGATGTCTTAATTTTTAAATCAGGAGATAATTTTCAAACAAAGGGCATAGGCACTGAAACAGTCCTTACAGTCGACAGACTGCTTTGTCCTAGAAGACTGTCCTTTGATTCAAAACACTCTCTTGACCCTGATGATGGATTAAAGAAGATAACATTTCATCATAAGGCCTCCAATGAAGATATGCTCACCAAGAAAACAAAACCAATCCCTGTCAACTATAAAAAACTGTCTCAGGTATGTAGTTCTCTGAGTGATGTGTTAGATACATTTTCAGAAGGACCTATATTTCCCAGTAGTGACTATTTTTCAGCAATGTGGATAATTGCCAAAAGGATGTCTGATGACCAGAAGTGTGTTGAAAGACAACTGATGTTTAATCACCCTGTATTTAACCAGCTGTGTGAACAAGTGATGAGAGAATCCAAGATCATGCACTGTGACCACCTGCTGTTCAGTCTTCATGCTATGGTGAAGCTTGGAATTCCTCAGAACGCTCTGCTGGTACAGACTTTGCTGAGGGTGGTCCAGGAACGTATCAATGAGTGTGATGAGAAATGTCTTTCAGTTTTGTCAAGTATTTTAGAGGCAATGGAGCCATGCAAGAATGTGGACGTTCTTCGAGCAAGATTGCGGATACTAGTTGATCAGCAAGTCTGGAAAATAGAGTGTGTCTTTACATTACAAGCTGTGATAAGATGTGTTGGAAAAGATGCACCAATTGCTCTCAAAAGGAAACTGGAGATGAAAACCTTGAGAGAATTAGACAGATTTTCTGATTTGAATAGCCAGCACATGTTTGAGGCATTAGATGCCATGAATCACCACTCTATTATGTTTCTGGATGAATGCAGTAAGATGGTCATAGGTAATATCCATGGGTGTCCTTTTAAAGTACTGATCAACATATTGCAGTCTTGCAGAGACCTCCAGTACTGTAATTTAGATCTTTTTAAGGGAACAGCAGATTATGTGGCTACAACTATTGACATCTGGAAGTTAAAGCAAGTTCTCTTTCTCCTCATTTTATTTGACAACCTTGGCTTTCGACATACTGACTTGATGGACTTGTTCATGAAGAAAGTGATAGCTGATCCTTCCTCTCTAAACATGAAAAGCATTATCTGTATTCTTCATGTGTATTCTTCTCTCAATCACTTCTACAAATGCCAGACCTCAGAGTTCCAAGAAGTTATGGCTACTTCTCTGACTGGTTATCTCCACCACATCTCTTCTGAAAATCTCTTAAATGCTGTGTGTTCATTTTGCTTGATGAACCATTTTGCCATGGCCCGTATTAATCCACTTCTCCAAAAGGACGTCATCAATGAACTGCTGATGTCAGGTGATGAGAGGAATGCTCACAAGCTTCGTATTTTGGCTGCTTGCCTAAAACTGGATATTTCTTGTCACAACACCATAGATTTGGCCCCACCGCTGCCGTCCACAGCATTGTATCCAAACGTGAAGGTGGCAGATGCACTAAGTAGCTTTCTGGGAGAAGAATACTTCTCAGAAAACAGACAGTTGCCACACAATTACTATATCAATTTTGAAGTAAGAATGGATATTAACAGGAGTAAAGTGCTTCCATTTTCCGACGTGGTAATTTCTGCTGCAGATACTCAAAGAGTAGCTGAATTGTGTGTTCCTAGATGTACTTACTGTTTGGATTTAGCTCACCCCAGAGGATTCCTTGCTATGAAAATGCGACATCTGAAAGTAATGGCTTTTCACATAATCTTGGTCTGCAATTGGGAGGTGGAAAGGCTGGAGATGCAGGATGTAGTCACACTTTTGAAGACCAAACTCTACTCAGCTGAAGCCTTTCTTACTGCTGATGTAAATCTACAAAGCACGTGTTAAAGTCAAAGCAGCCTTTTCATATTAGCAGACATAAGTTTGTAAAAGAACTTTAATAAAGACTACAATTCAGAAAAAAATCTTTGAAAACATAAAATAAAATAAAAAAGATGGCACTTAAAATGAATCCTACAACATATAAAAAAAAAAAGACTATAAACTACGACCAAATTGTATTCCCAAAGAGTATGAGGTGGAACAATTAAGACATCTGTATCCCCAGATTACCCTATACTGTATACACAACTAACTTGAAATGCATTACAGATAAAAATATAAGCAATGTAATTATAAAACGTCTAGATGAAAACATACAAGAGTTTTTATGACCTTAGGTTAGTCAAAGATTTCTTAAATATAACACCAAAACCAAGATCCCTAAAAGGAAAAAAAGAGATAAATTGGACATTATGAAATTTTGAAAAAATGAAAATATAAGCCACAGAATGGGATAAAATATTTGCCAATTATATCTGATCAAACATTTACATCCAGGTATATAAAGAACTCTTACAAGTCAACAAGAAGACAAACCAAAGTATTTATATGTATTAAGGGCAAATAAACCTGTGAAAATATTCTCATTATCACTAGGGATGTATAAATTGAAACCACAAGAAGATGTCAGTTCACTAGAATGACTAAAATAAAAAAGATAATGAAAAGTGCTGGTGAAGATAGGGAGAAATTGGGAAAATGTATCCATTGCTGGTGGAAATGTAAATGGTACAGCCACTCTGGAAAACAGTATCAGTTTTTGATAAAGTTCAACACATATTTATTTATGGAATCAAGCAATTTCATTTCTAGTTATTGAAGTAAAAACTTACATGAAACAAAGTGTATGTCTACCCAAAGACTTGTGCATGAACATTCATAGCAATGTCATTCATAATGGCCCCAAGCTAGAAGCAATCCATGTATCTATCCAGTGGTTAGTAGATAAACAAAAACTGGTATACTTACATAAAGGAATGCTACTCAACAGTTTTTTAAAGGAATAAACTACTGATATATGAGACAACTTGGATACACTTCAAAAATATTATCCTAAGTGAAAGAACGTAGACACAAAAGATATCCCATTTTGATGAAATTTCTGGAAAAGGCAAAACTATAAAAATGGCTGTTTTTGCCTCCTGTAGGAGTGGGAATTAACTGTAAATGAGCATGTGGTGACATTTTGGGTTGACAGAAGTGTTCAAATAGTAGATTGGGGTTATGTTTGCACAACTGTATAATTTGCTAAATCTCGTGAAATTGTACACTTGAAATGGATAAATTTCATGGTGTATAAATTTTACCTCAATAAACCATTTTTTTAAAGTTACCATTTAAAATAGCCTAAAATACTAAAAATAAGAATAAATCTAACAAAGGATGTATTAGATGTCTACAGAGAAATACTATTGGGAGAAATTAAAGATAATCTATATAAATGGAATGACATAATATATTCATGGATTGGCTGGCTCAGTATTGTAAAGAGGTCAGATCTCTTCAAATTGATCTCAAAATTCAGTGAAGTCCCGGCCAAAATATCAGAGTGCCAATGGCCCAGAGTAGGTAAGATAAGTGAAGAATTAGAACAAAGTTGGAGGACTTAAACAATGAGATATCAATATATATTGTAAAGCTACAATAATTAGGATAGTGCCGTATTACTCAAGAATTAAACAAATAGATCAATGGAACAGAACAGAGAATACAGATATAGAGCCATTCATATAGGGACACTTGATTTCTGAGAAAGGTGACCCTGTGGAGCAGTGAGGAAAGGTTGCTATTTTCATTAAATGGTGCTGAGAAAATTGGGCATTCATGTGAGAAAAACATTCCTTACATAATAAACAAAAATAAATTCTAGCTGGATTGTTGATCTGAATGTGAGAGGTAAAACAATAAGGCATCTGAAGGTAATACAGTAGAATACCTTAGTGATTTGGGGGTAGCGAAATTTTGCTTACCAAGAAGAATTATTTGTAATTTGTAAAAAATGGAAACTTCCCAAATGTTCCTCAACTGATGAATGGATAAATTAATGTAATATGTCCACACCGTGGAATATTATTCAGCAAGGAAAAGAAATGAAGTATTGATATGCACTATAACTTGGATGAAGTTTGAAAACCTTATGCTAAATGAAAGAAACCAGTCACAAAAAACTATAGATTATATGATTCCATTTATATGAAATGTTCAGCAAAGGCAATTCAGTAGAGACAGACGTGGATTAGTGCTTGCTTAGGGCTCGGTGAAGGTGAGAGTCTTGGGAGGAATGGGAAGTGGCAGCTAGAGGGCATGCAGTTTGTTTGGGGGTGATAAGAATATTATAAAATTAGATTATTGTGATTGTTGCACAATCTTGTGGACACACTAAAGAACTTTGAATTGTGCATTTTGAATGAATTGGATAGTTTGTGAATTATTATTTCAATAAACCTTTTTTTTTAAAAAGCAAAAAATGAAAAATATATTAGACTGCATTAAAATGAAAAGTTTTTATACCAAAGACACTATGAAAGGAGAGAAAAGGGGGCGCCTGGGTGGCTCAGTCATTAAGTGTCTGCCTTCGGCTCAGGTCATGGTCCCAGGGTCTTGGGATCGAGCCCCACATCGGGCTCCCTGTTCTTCAGGAAGCCTGCTTCTCCCTCTCCCACTCCCCCTGCTTGTGTTCCCTCTCTTGCTGTGTCTCTCTCTGTCAAATAAATAAATAAAATCTTTTTTAAAAAAAAGGAGAGAAAAGGCAATCCACGAAATGGGAAATGATAATTGCAATATATATGTCTGTCAAAGGACTAGTTTCCATATGGATATAAATCAATAAGAAAAAGAGATAACCTGATAGAAAAAATGGGCAATGGAATTGAACAAGTTCTTCACAAAAGAAGATATCCATAGGGCCAATCAGTATTTGAATTGCTCCTTATTATAATTAACCATCATGGAAATGCAAAATAAAGGGACTGTGAGATACCATTGCACATACGTCAGAATGACTAAAATGAAGAAGACTGATAATACCAAGTGTTGACAAGGATATAAAGCAACTGGAATACTCATACATTGCTGTGCTGTTGAAAATTAATATAATCATTTTAGCAAATTGTTTGGCAATATCTGCTGAAGATGAATAATTAAATGCCCTATGATTTTGCAGTTCTACTAGACATATGCTCAAAACTGAGAATGTTCATAGCTCCGTTATTTTTTTTTAAAGATTTTATTTATTTATTTGACACAAGATAGCAAGAGAGGGAACACAAGCAGGGGGAGTGGGAAAGGAGAAGCAGACTTCCCGCCGAGCAGGGAGCCCGATGCCGGGCTCAATCCCAGGACCCCGAGATCATGACCTGAGCCGAAGGCAGTCGCTCAACCAACTGAGCCACCCAGGCGCCCCCATAGCTCCATTATTTTTAATAGCTCTCAAATGGAACTCAGTCTGAATGGTCATCAACAGTGGAATGAATACATAAATGGTATCATCATACAATAAAATATTTATAAAGTAAAGAAAATGAATCAGTTATTTCAACTTGCAACAACAAGGGTGAGTCTCACTAACAGAAGAAGCCATATATGAAAGTGTATGTACTGTGTGGCACCATTCACATAAAATCCCAAACCATGTAAAACTGATCCATATTTGTAGAGGTCAGGATAATGGTTAGCTCTGAGATGGAATAGGGGGAAGTTACTTGGGGGGTTATGAGGTGTGTTTCTAGGGTGTTGGTAATATTCTCTGTCTTGGGTGGCGGTTACATGAGTATGTGTACTCTGTGGAAATCCATCATAATTTATGCACTTTTCTGCATGTATGTTATATTCCGTTTAATAAGTTTTTTTTGAGAGTTGATTGGAGTGATGCAAAAATGAGGGCAGGATTTGGGAAATTCATATAATTATCTAGTTGAAATGATGTGGGAATCGGTAGTGGTGGGAAGAGAAGGAAGTGGCGATTTGAGAGGCAGTTAGGAAGTAGTTTGGATTGTAGCTTGGTGGTTGATTCAGTATAGTAGTGTTCTAGGTTGAATGGTGTCCCTGCCAAAGATATTTGAAATCCTCACCTCCCATTGCCTCAGAATGTGACTGTATTGGAATCATGGCCATTGCGAATGTAATTAGTTAAGATGAGGTCATACTGGAATAGGATGGGCCCTTAATACAATGTGACTGGTGTCCTTCCAAGTAGAGAAGAGACACAGAGATACACAAGAGAGAATGGGGTAACAGAGGCATATAGTGATGCAGCTGCAGGCTCACAAGTGCCAAGGGTTGATGGCCACCAACAGAAGCTAGGAAGAGGCAAGGAAGGTTTCTACCCAGAGTCTCAGAGGGAGCATGGCCCCATGGACACCTTTGATTTAGGACTTCTTGCCTCCACAACTGTGAGACAACACATTTCTTTCCTTTGAGCCACACTCAGTTTGTGGTATTTTGTTATAGTAGCCCTAGGAAACTCACACAGGGAGGATGGAAAGGCAACCTCTGGGTGGATGGTGCACCGAATTGACCAAATTGAATTTTATATGGACCATCAAAGAATTTGAACATTTAATTATGGGGAGATGATGCTTTTAGCAGACAGTAGAACACAATACATCAAGGGTTGAGCACCTCGAGAGAGCATTTTGTTCCTTATTCTGCATTCGGCCGGGAATTCACCTAAATCTCTTTGCCTGGTCAGGAATATATCTTCTTAAAGCATTTAGGAGAACGGCTCACAGCCTTCCTTAGAATTATTTGGAAGACTGGCAGCAGGAGGGGCAATTTGGTATAGGTAGTTAACATGTCCCTGCTTGTTTTTTCCAACTTGTGGGAAACAGCTGGAAGTGGAGTCCTGAAGACACAGCGTTTCTATTTTATTATGCTTCCAGAAATCTGAATAAGGAAGCAGGGTTACTGCAAATTAGCTACATTTCCCTTTCTTTTTCTCAGTTTTGAGTTCATGGGAGATTTGCTAGGGCTTGTATTCTTTTCATCTTTTCAGGGGCAGTGGGAGATGGCTGTCTGTCAGAGGCTTCTCTCCAGGCTGTCATGAAATGAAGAGGCGGCAAAGTCATATGCTCGAAGTTTGGATTTCTGCCTCTTCCTCTTTATTTTTGCGGTGGCCCTTTGACAAGACTGACCTTCTTGTTCTCTGCAGATTTTATTCAGTGGCTGGCATGTGAATTTGAACAAACTTTCTCATTGTGTTTCCTCCTGCTGTGACAGCCTGGGGTGGGAGTGGGGAGGTTTGGCCATTGGTGGGAAATGCCCCACTCATCTATCACTTTCAAAGCTGTCGGGGTTCTTTGTTGGGGCCAGAAGAAAAATAATCAGGTCTAGTCAAGCACCTTAAATATTCAATATGATTAGAGGAAAAATGAATGGATTTTGGAAACTTCTATTGATACTAAATTCTACTCGCAGTTAGTCTTGGACGTAAATTTCAGAAAATTATATGTAAATGTACTCATTAGTGCATTGTAATATTGAACATCTCTTTTGTCCCTGGGCAATTTTTTTTCCTTAGCACAAAAGCTATTACCACCGTTATTAAAAACAGTAATTGATTTTCCATTTTTTAAAAACTTGTTTTTTCCTTCCTGTTCTGTTTTGTCTCTGCATTTTTGCCTGTGCATTCCAATAATATTTTCCTAGGGCTTGTAAAAGAATTACATTATGCTCCAATAATTTTGAGGGCAAAGAGGAGGAAGGGCAATGTGGTGTTACTGGAGAAGTTATTTTAAACTGGAATGGGCCCAGAAAACAGACCCTGGAATGACAAATTGAATGGCTTCATGCTAAGGATTTGATTATATTGTGTGTGGTTTCATCTGAACATCATAGATCTTATTTTGTAATTAGATATTTTGATAAAGCCCTAACTGAATAGTGCTAGAGTCAAAATATGGTTTTATTAAAAGGCTCTGCAACTTACAAATCATCCATATAGATTAGCTGTAATATGAATGCTTTATGTGTTCTTGTAAATGTTGATTTGATTTCTATTCTACTCTAAATTCATTTTAAAAAATGAAATACTTTTAAAATTGTGATGATAATTTTAATTAAAAATTTTATTATTTTAAATTATTATTATTTTTACTAGTATCCAGGATATGTTCTATCCTTACAAATAAGCTTTTCTGAGGGAAAGAAATAAAAGTACTGTATATATTTAAATTTGATTTTGTAGGGAGAATGTGCAATTTTGTTTGGGTAAATACAGTATTATGTATCCTGAAGGGCAAGCAAATGAACTTCTTTTTTATCATTATGTGAATCCATTTTTTAAAAAATGTTTTCAGGGCTCAGATAAAGACACATTTTGAATAGATTCTATGTGTGGGGTGTGTGTGTGTGTTAAATGCAACTTTCATGCCATCAGTTCAATTTGACAGACACTGGAGATTTAGAAACCATATATTTATAACAAAATGAGGTGAAGATTTTTCAGATTTTTTTTGTATTTCCCTATTTCCACTACCGGGAACCAGAAAGTGGCAGCCTTTGTGATTCAGGATGTCTATCAGACAAGTTCTGTGCTGGGTGTATTCCTCCTGCTAGTTTGTATTTCATCCTGTGGCAGTAAACAGACTGGAATCCAGATTTGTTTAAATCTGCTTATAAAAAGCCAGAAACATTATAGTGCTTTCAATGTGAGGTTGATTGTGTAGTTTGGATTTATGGCTTTGGCAAACACATCTGGCTGTTTACACTATTATTTATTTAGTAAGGTCTCCCTTAAGTCCCTGAGGCAGTATATTAGTGAAGTTCAAGGTGAGAGAGCCTCATCAGTGTCAGTTAAAATTTTGGCTCTACCACTTACCAGGTTTTGTGACTGTAAGCAACTTTTAAAACCTGTGTCCCTTCGTGTTCTCATTTGTCAATAGGAGAAAATTATGGTATCTTATGGAGTGTGGGGTAAGATTTAGTGCATTTGAAGTTTTGAGGACAGTGGCTAACACACAGTGAAACTCCATATTAAAATTAAAAAAAAAAAAGAATGTGAGGGGTGCCTGGGTGGCTCAGTTCATCAAACGTCCAACTCCTGATTTCAGCTCAGGTCATGATCTCAGGGTTGTGAGATTAAGCCCCATGTCGGGCTCATGAGCTGGGCATGGAGTCTGCTTAGGATTCTCCCTCTCCCTCTCCCTCAGCCCCTCCCATCCCCCCTCTCTCCCTCTCTTAAAAAGAAACTTAGGGGCGCCTGGGTGGCTCAGTCGTTAAGCATCTGCCTTCGGCTCAGGTCATGATCCCAGGGTCCTGGGATCGAGCCCCGCATTGGGCTCCCTGATCGGCGGGAAGCCTGCTTCTCCCTCTCCCACTCCCCGCTGCTTGTGTTCCCTCTCTTGCTGTCTCTTTCTCTCTGTCAAATAAATAAATAAAATCTTTAAAAATAAATTAAATGTTGAATGTGAGTAGTTGTTTTTTCCTAACCCAATCTGTGGTGATCATGGTGACTTTCATATATGGGCAAAAGAAAATGGAAGAAAATGTTTTAAAAAGTATATACATACATTAATAGTATATTTAAAAAATACAGACTACTAAAAGCCCATTTTAAAGAAATCTGCAGATTACAAACCTTTTCCCAGCTACCATCATACCACTTTGCACGGTTCACAAAGTATCTGGGTGTGAGTGAATTTTAAATGTTGTTGAGATTATATAAGAAGCTGTTGATAGTATGTTCAGCTTTCATGAACGTTATTTTTGGTATTCATAGAGTTAGCAACTCAGCTTAAGAGTTGTTTAATAAAAATATTGGAGAAAGTGAGATGGTAACATTTAAGCTATGATCAGCCTTCAAACTGACTAGAATGGTATTATTCTAACTTGTGTGTGTGGGATGAGGTTGGAGGGGGAGGGGTGAGTATCCAGGGAGGGGGGGGGTCACTTAATAGAAATACCATCAGCTTGCTGTATAATGTTCTCCACTCATTCCTCCTAGAAGTCATAGGGAGAATTGGGTACTTCCTCGTTTTTGTAGCAAAGAAAAAGGAAACTCAGCGTTTTGATGGAAAATGCACCACAAAATACAAACGACTAATACCCTATCCATTGTTTATCCTGCTGAGATTTCCTGCCTCTCTAGTTATAATGAAGGGTGAATAAAAATTAATTAGAAGCTGGAATCTGATTTTAAGATGGGATGTCAGACACATATATCAAGTTGTTAGGTTAGCTGTAAAGCATAACCTGGGATTTATATATTTAGAAGTCATAATAAATCTGTCTGTCATGAAAATCAGATTACCCGGTGTTGCATGCTAATGGCTCATCATCCTGTGGAATTGTATTCTCCCCAGCAACTGCCCGCTGGCTCTGCTTTTCTCTGACTTGCTGTCTCCCTTGACCAACTAGTCATTACACTCTCCCTACTTAACAAAGTGCCTGCTCTAATAAATGCTTCTAGGCTTCCATAACAAGATGTTTTCCCCTGGACTATAGCACAACCTCCTATGGCTTCCTTGACTCAGTAGTCTCAACAAGAATCAATCAGTCCATCAATCACTTGATTCACTAACCTAACAATTACTCCCAAGATATTTATTGAGTACCTGTTATGTGCCGGGCTGTTTGAAAGGTGCTGAGGAGCTAACAAAGACAGTGCTTGCCCTCCAGGAGGGAAGTGATGGAGGAGAGAGATAATAAAACTCACAACACATTGTATAACATAATAGATGTGAGGGCATTGAGGATGGCTTCCCAGAGACCAGTACCTTTTGAGCTGAGACTTCTGGGCTGAGTGGTGGGAGTTAGCCAGCTAATGGGAGGTGAGGACTGAGGACAGTCTTCTGGACAAAAGGAACAGTCCATGCAAAGCTGGGAGGTAAAAGAGTAAGGTCCACTGAAGAGTTGGGATGGTGACAGACGGTTAAAGTGATGAGGCTGGAGAGTTTTGCAAGAACTTGAAGGCTAGGTTAAACACTTGGGATTAGTCTAAGGACAGTGGGGAGCCACTGAATGATTTAAGTGGGAGAGATAAGTTCACACTGTTGGCAAAAATTGACATATTAGTGCATTCTACCTGGGATGGATGCTTACATTTTTTATCATGGGCTGGAAGGCTCTGTGCAAAGTGGCACCATATCCCTTTCCTGGTTTTAATCCTCACTCCTGTTCCTCACCTTTCCTGAGGTGAGGTTGTGTATAGGTACTGTGTTCCTTGGATATACAGGATAAATTGGTTTTGAAAGAATGAATGAAGAATAGAGAATTAAAAGAAGCATGCTGAATATTTGTGGGGATATTTGTCTTGATACTTTGTGCTTTGGTGTTAAGAAGAAAGTATTGTTGTTGGAATCACATTTTTCCAATTTCAAATCATGCCTCTAGCACTTACTCTCTGTGTGGCCTTGGATAAGTCACTTGACCTCTCTGAGCCCAGCGTTCTTCTTTTCTGTAGGGTTGGATCTCATGGTGTTAAGGAGATGAGAAACAATATACACAAGGTACCTATTGCTCTGCCAGAGACATATTTAAACACTAAATAATTGATACATCTTTTATGTATCATATTGTCTTCTGTAGACTTCAGGTAAAAAAAATGGGGTGAAAGTTTTGTTGATTCTCTGTTCTTAGAAACTTGGAAATTTAGGCATGTGTGGTTCACCAACAAGAATGATTTTATTCCCAATAAGCTCCCAAGAAAGATGTCATGGGAGAACTTGCTTTTCTTTTTGCCTCTGGATCTGAAAAGTTTGGTCCATCCCAGGTTCTTTTTACCCGCCGTAACTTTGTCATTCATCCCTTGACCTAAGCCATTTTGAGAGCCTATTATATTTCCTACCAATTCCACCTCTTGGGGATGATGAATTCTGGAGCTTACTCTCTGTAGGGGAAAGTGCTTTGTAAATTAAAAAGCATTTGAGGGCTCTCCATTCTGCTTCCGTTGTCCTTGGCATACCTCCATTGCAGCCAGTATTCAGTTGAGGTGGCAGATAATCTGTTCATCTGGTATAGAAAAGAGACAGCGTTTAAATCTCGAATTTTCCACTTGTTAGCTGTATAACCTTAGGCAAGCTACATAGTCTCTCTATGGCTCACTTTCCTTCTCGGTAAAATGAAGGTATTAGTACTTCAATCATAGGGCATTTATGGGAGATTAAATGAAAAGTAACGTAAAGTGCTTGGTACAATCCCTATCACATAGTAAGCAGACAGTAAATGACAACATTATTAACTTGTATTATCGCTAACATTTATAACCATTATTATTTTCATCAGAGTGTCTGTCTCTCTGTTAGACTCAAAATTTGACAATAGGAAAGCCACGTCTTTAAATTTCTGTATCCCTAGAGAGGCTTGACCCAGAGAAGGCGGTGAACAAATACTTATTAAAAGAATGAATGAGCAACAAAAAGTATTATTTATTATTAAAACTTGTTAAAATGTATATACAGTGCTTGGTACACTGTAGGAAATTAATACACGCTTGTTCCATACTCTGCTCTTTGCTTACCCTTCCCCAGTTATACTGAAAAGTTTTCCTTGAGTTCTTTACTATGGGATTTACTATGAGGGTGAAAATGACCCTGTGTATTCTACACACCTCTTCGGGTTTTCTGAAGAGTTCTGTCTTTTTTAGCTTGTTTCTATTCAGTAGCTTCCCTGACCTTCCGTCATTTCAGATTTGTTGGGTCTTAAGACTTTTAGTGCTTTGGGTTACTAGAAAAGTATTTCTGAGTGAAATCTTCTATGGGAGTGGACACCATCAAGTAATATTTTCTGAGTTGGTGTGCGCACGTGTGTTTATTCTTCTTGTTAAAAACAAGCATCTCTTGTAATACTCCCCCCTCCCTGCAGAAGGAGAAGAGATCATAAAACCAAATGGACACTGAGGGTTCACTGCTGCAGACCAGACAAGAGGCTCCTGCTGGAGCTCACACCAAGAACATCTGGATGATTTCAGACAGCAAATGCAGGTTCCTGTAGTGCCTAACTGAATCTCTGAAAGGAGGTTGGCCAGGGCCTGAGATGTTTTTGGTAGAAAATCAGGACCTGTTTTATCCTTCCTAGTCCTCAATACCATGCTTGCTATTTTCTCAGTTTTTCTTACAAGTGGACTGCTTGTTTTTCCCCTCTTAGCTTGATGGCTTTTATCTGAGGTGGAACTTAGCCTGGCTTTTCCATACATCTGGCCTGCTTTCATCAGAACTTCTAGCTTGGTGCTTTTCACAGAGAGTCATCATTCAAATGCCCTTGGAGTGCAACTAGGGAGATTCTGTTATTGAGCAAAGGAAGTAAGGTTAGGAAATCCCGTACTTCTGTGTAGAATTACAGTTTCTTCATTTTTCTTGAAACCCCCAGTCCTCTTAACCCATCTTTAGTCTTCCCACTTGTGATGGAGACACATCAACATACAATATTTGTCTTCGATCTTTACTATAAGAAAAATAGCACTACATTTAAGAAGGGAGATAGTTGACATTTGGGCTCAGTGGCAGGGAGGCTCTAGGGAGGCATGAGAAGGCAGAATGCAGAGTGGGTTCCCTGCCCCAACGAAAGCAGCCTCAACTCAGCCCCAGCTGTTTGTTACCATGTAGGAGTCTGGTGCCTGTAGGGTCAGAGCTTTCAACATTTTCTGTGAAAACTCTCAATTTGCAAATATTTAAAAGGATTAAAAAGTGTTAAAACACTAAGTCCGCCATTACAGCCCAAATGAAACAGAGCAATGGGCCAGATTTGCCAGTGGGTCACCAATGTTCAGTTTCTGCTGTAATATAGTAAATGCACAATGATTGTTTCAGACATTGGTCCACACTGCTCCACTTCTGAAGGAAAACAAGATTACAGTCAGAGCAGTCTCATTTCTAATATATATATAAAAATAAATAAAATAATAAAATAATAAAATAAAATACAAATTTGACCCCTTCAAAAAGAGAAGACTCTCCTGAGTTGATAGCAAACCTCTAAAGGATTCTATAAGACAAATGGATTAGTTGTTTTTCACTTAGTACTAAAAGCTTAGGGAGTTTTGTGTGTTTTTCCTCTTGTTTTCCATTTGGCATGCACTACTTATGCTTTAAAAAAATTAAACTGACACTCAGTGAAAAAAAGTTACTGGAGCCTGAAAGTTGGTTAATATCAATTACACTCTCGTGTCTAATAACCCATGCCTGGGAAGCGCAACTTGTTTGTTATAAATACCCAATGACAAATCAAGAATAAACAGCTACTTCGTTTTAGTCGGTATTTACAGCATCACTTTAACTACTTTGACCCTATTCAAGGAGGTAATGAAGAGCTGGGTGCCAGTGATGTTGATAAACTGTGGCAATTTCTGCATTGTGTCCTTATAGCTGCCTCTGGTTCAGCCTCCATTATTTAAATTGCTAGTCATTACAGTCATGCCATTAACTGGAAATGTAGCAAGATGACACATAGGAACAGGGCCAGCAGGACACTGTTAGCCCTTCTTATTGAGTGCCATATTCTGGGATGGGGAGCAATAGTCATAAAAAGGAAGTGCACAAACCAATCCCCAAAAGCTTTTGAACACTCAATTCTTTTCAGTGCTAGTGGGGTGATTCTGAATTCCAGTAGCACAAACTTTTTGGGGACATTGGACCCAAATTATAGATAATCTTCCAGGCTTTAAAAAATTAACATTTTATTTTTAACTAAAATAGAAAATATCTAAGCATATCTCAGGCTGGTTTATTCTTCCCTATTGGGATTATATGCAAAAGGATATGAGAAAAGGAGGTGGTTCAATCTAGAATATGGAACTGCATAAATTAGTGGTCCAGTCATTGGACTGCGTGTCAGTCTTATAACTTGATTAAGACCCACGGTTGATGTAGCGCATGCATATTCAGGTGGCAAATGCTTTCTTTTGATGTAATAGCACACGCTCCATCCATCCTGATCTATATGGGGGACAAAAGCATGGCTCTGGCCAGTTCAAGACCCACAGGGAGAAAAGGATTGTAGGAGGCCTTTGTTATTCTAGATTTTCTGAGAAGACCTAGAATTCCTTTTTAGCAGGATACAATCCCCTGCCACACAAGTCTTTCCTTTGTCCATCATTTATTAGGGCCTATATGTTAAAATTAGAGAAATTGGGTCCTGGGTGTGTGTTTTGGGAGGTGGAAAAAAGTCTATTTACCCTTTCTTGTCACCTTTCCTATAACCCGCATCTACATTGTGCATATTGTACATATATTTGGAGGGTGCTAGAAAGAAGGGAAGACTTACATCTGTTGAACTCAGCTCTTGGTCCTGGGTTTGGCACTTTTGCTTTCTGTGTGACTTTGGATTCCTTCAGATGGAACTAATAGAAATCCAGTTCAACTGACTTAAATAAAAATGTTAAAATGTAGATGAAAAGCTAAGGCCTTTCTAGAATTCAACAACAACATTATTGAAAACCAGGGTTCTTTCCTTTTTTTTTTTTTTTTTTTTTTTTTGGTCATTCTTTCAGGTGTTACTTTTCTTCATAGGCTTGTCCCCTTATGTTCCAGGTTGGCTAGGATTCTTCCAGACACCTTGACATAGCAGTGTCTGAAGACCAGACATGGAGAAGAGTATCCATCCTTTATGTGTGTTCTTTATTTTCTTAAGAATGAGGAAAAATTTCTCAGAAGCCCCCCAAGTCCTCCTAGTCAATTGGCCAGAATTTTAAACCTCCTAGTCAATTGGCCAGAATTTTAAAACCGTACCCTAAAACAATCCTTTGCAAGGAGAATGAAGGTACCGTGTTTGTCCTGGTCTCATCAAGCTTACAGCCTAGGGCTGGGTAGGGCCCAGCCTTTTATCCCTGAGTATGGGGTGTGGGCCCCCACCAACTAAACAAAATCAGAGTAGGGTCCTATTAGAAAGGAATGGGAAGGACAAATGACTATTTGATAGGCCCAGAACTTCTCACTTACTTCCCCAAACATCCTCATACCAGAGGCGCGGGACCCTCAGAGAGACGAATGAACTTACCCAAGGTCACAGAGCTTTGAAATAGAGGCCTAGGATTTGAAACCAAATGATTCTGGCTCCAAAGTCATGGATTTTGGCAGACACTAAACAAGGGGGAAAGTGTCCAACAACAGAGTGCTTGCATCATTGGTACTCTAGGGAGAACAGCAATGAGTTTCTTTAGCCCACAAATCAGTAAAGATAGAATATTTCTGGGTTACAGAAATAACATGTGCTTTGAGTCAACACAGAAAACATAGAAGAGTATAAGGCAGAGAATAAGCATCCCCCAGAATTCTATCGTCTAACCGATACAACTACCAACATTTTGGGGTACTTTACTTTGTCTTTCTGCACACACACACACACACACACACACACACTCGCTGCTTAGATGTTCAAAAATATTTATTGATTATATTCTATGTATCTGTGCAAAAGTATAAATATATATGCAAATATACATTAGAAACATATTGGATAGAGACTGCCTATACTGTTTTGCATCTTGGTGTTCCACTTAATTTGATAGCATGCATATTTTTGTGCATATTTGTATAAACTATAATTCTTCAGGAACATTATTTTTAATGACTGCATAGCAATCCATTTTGTAGGTAGCAAAATGTATCAATATTTTGTGGACTTGTACATTTCTGTCAATTTCTCTTTATGGGGAGTAACACTAAGTGAGCATCCATATATGATACATCTTTTGGCACATCTTTTATTATTTCCTTGTGATATGCTTCTTGAAATAATGGTGAAGAAATGAACATTTTATTTTTATTATTTTTAAAGATTTTATCTATTTATTTGACAGAGAGAGAGAGAGAGAGCACCAGAGAGTACAAGGTGGGGAAGGACAGCAGAGGCAGAGGGAGAAGCAGGCTCCCTGCTGATCAGGGAGCCTGTCCCGGGGCTTGATCCCAGGACCTTGGGATCATGACCTGAGCCGAAGGCAGATGCTTGACCGACTGAGCCACTCAGGTGCCCCAGAAATGAACATTTTAAAGCTGTGAACATTTGATGCATATTGCTAGGTTCCAATCTAGAAATGTTGTTTACATTCCCAACAATAATCTGTGAGGGTTTTTGGCTCTTTCTTAATGGCTCTTGACTTGGAGTATGTTTTTTTTCTTTTTTACCTTTTTCTTTTGGAGTAGTTTTGGAAGTGGTGTATCAAAGCTTTGCATTCCACAGATAAATTATTTCTGGTAGACATTTGTTATTTTCTCAAGGAGATTGCTGTGGATCCATTATGCTTCTTGTATTAATTGTAAAAGGCCAAAATGGAACTCCATACATATATTATTAGATATTAGAAAAAACAGGACAACTTGTACCACAGTGATATTTGACTTTGTACCTGTAACAAAATTGAAATAAAAACCTTTATAAGTGCTAGTGCATTGTTAAAATGTTCAGATAAATTATTTGGTTCATAAATAAGTAATTTTAACTTTCATGATAATGGAGAGGAGGAAAGGTGGTACAAGACTTTCCGAATATACCGATAATTTATTCTCCTGCAGCCAAGATAAACAGCACCATGAATTAAATGATAGAATATTGGATGACAGCCTTCATCATCTCAGGGATGGCACTTGTTAGGGATGCATATATCATAAGACTTATAATATGACCAAAAAAACTGGAGCTGTCTACCCTGACGGTCCAAGGGAGATGCTCTCAAAAGATGCCTTGGGAAAAGGCAATTGGCAGTTACTGTGCAGCATTATGTTGGTAGCAAAGAGAAAGAACAGGAGAAGACAGGAGCTCCTGTGCACACTTTCTTCTCCCATCATCCTGGATAGAGCTGGGGGGGGGATTGCATTGGATCATAGTAGGTTAGGAAGACAGAGATGAATTTGAGGCACCTGAAATTTGCAAATTTCCAAACAAGTGTTTCCACTTCAGCAGGGGTCTTTTGAGTGATTTTCACTGATACACCAAATGTTTTTAGTGACCTACACAAACTTGGAGGAGAAAGGATATTCTCTGAACTTCAATTCTGCCTCTGGGCTTCATCCTCTAGCCTTCACCCAAATACCTCATGCCTCAACATACTTTAGCCTATCTTTTTATGTTTATTCATTCACCCATCGATCCATCTATTTATTCATTCATAATCAAATATTTATTGGTTAAGGTCTGTGTGCCTGGTAGCATGCCAGTCAAAAATGCTGATTCCCCATCTCACTCTCTGCTCTGATTACCTGTCTAGAGTAGTGTGCACTTAGGTTTGACCAAAGTGGGATTCTTCCGGGATCTGCATTTTGAAGAGGACTTTGTTCATACTTCTTCAACATTTACCACATTATTTACTGAATATCTACCATGTGTGGGGCATTGTGCTAAATTCTGGAGATACAATGAGATGAAAGTCATGAAAGCAATGATGGTAGAAAAGAATGGTATCATTGAGTATGGAGTTTTGTACTCCTAGCCACTTCTGGCCCTCCCTTTTAATTCTCAAAATTACTCCCTTAATTTGGGCAGAATTGAAATACATGGAACAATACCGCGTTTTCTCACTGTGATTAATAACTAAACACTCTAAAGGAGTCAGGAGAACAGGGTTATCACCCATAGTAGTGGTTCTTATCATGGCTGCCCATTAGAATCCTGGGGCACGTGGACAGCATTGATGGTCATGCCATGCCACAGACCAAGTATATCAGAATCTCTGGGGTGTATGACCTAGGCAGTGGTTTCTTGAAGCTCCAGAGATGATTCCAGTATGCAGCCAAAGTTGAGAAGCACCAGCTGAAACAGTGCAGGTTTATTGAGTTACTACCTTTCACCCCAGAGCAGCCTTGACGACTGCATTTTTCAGGGAGTCCAGTTCCATGATACATGCCATGAAGAAAATGGTCAGTGGCCAGAGAGTTTTGAGGAACTGTATTCTCTTTCTTGGTGGTTCACCGCATACCCCTGGCATTTTAAAGACCACGAGGATTCTTGCCATAAAGAGACCTGTTGAATTTTAGTGGAATTCTCTGTTATTTTTGGCCCAGGATTGGCTTGATTGCATTTTCTTTCTCTCCTCGTCAATTAAGAATTTTACTGAATACATTCCGAGAAATGGCTAGAGTGAGCAAGAGCTGATTGTCTAGTCTGAGGAGGATTCCAGTTCCTTGATTCTCTGTTCTTGGGTCCCCCTTTGTGCCCTTTGTCTCATTACTTTTTAAGCAGGCGTTGGGCCCACCTGCAGTCAATTCATTTATTGACACTTTTTAAAAAAGAATTTATTTATTTATTTGAGAGAGAGGGGGGAGAGAGAGCACAAGCAGAGGGAGAGGGAGAAGCAGACTCCCCACTGAACAGGGAGCCTGATGTGGGACTTGATCCCGGGACACTGGGATCATGACCTGAGCTGAAGGCAGACACTTAACTGACTGAGCCACCCAGGTGCTTCTGTGCTTCTTTCAATTGACACATCTGTGCTACCTAAGAGACTGGTAGTTCTTCCCTTTTCTATAGTGGTGGTTCTCAATGTGTGGCCCCTGAACTAGCAATGTCAGAATGAACAGATAAAGTAGGCAGAATTATGGCCTTTCTTAAAGAAGTCTACACCCTAATCTCCAGAATCTGTGAGTATGTTATCCTCCCTGCCAAAAGGGATTCTGTGTCTGTAATTAAGATTATAGACCCTGAGGTGAGGGAATAATCATGGCTTATCTGGGTGGACCTCATCTAATCACACCAGTGGCTGAAAAATTAGAGAATCTTTCCAGGCTGCAATCAGAGAAATTTGACCCTAGAAAGGCAGGAGAGAGTCAGACATGAAAATAACCCAAACTCTCGTTGCCGACTTGACTGTGGAGGGACGGCTCCACACTAGAAGTTGAGGATGCCGTCAGTTCATGGCCAGTAAGGAAGTGGAGACCTCAGAACTGAATTTTGCAAATAACCTGAATGAACCAGGAAACCAAGCCTCCCCTAGAGCCTTCAGAAAGGCCCGTAGCCTGTCTGCAACTTGAGAGACCTGACTCACAGAACAGTGAGATTGTGAATTTTGTGTTGTTTTAAGCCCTGAGTTTGTGATTATTTATTCTGTCAGCAACACAAAACTAATGCATCTGAGAACCTGTTGACATGCAAATTCTCAGTCCTCATCCCAGACCTACTGAATTTACTAGAGCCAGAAGCTACCTGGGGTGGTGAGGGTGTGGGGAGCGCCTGCAGCCTATTTTAACAAGCTCCGTAGGTGATTCCAACATGCTAAAGTCTGAGAACTGCTGTTCCACAGTGATAGAATTCCCGAAGGTTAAGTAGACAAGTAAGTGGCTGCCCTGAGTGAAGACTGCATCTCCTTTTGTTGCAGGTGGGTATGGCCTTAGGACTAAGTTCTTGTCAAACAGGTTGCAGAGTGAAGGGTTAACTCAGCAAACTTGAGGTGTTAGAACACGGCACTTTCCAATGAAAAGACTAGCTTTGTTGGATCCTGGGAGATAACCTTTGAGCCCTTGAAATATCCTGCTCAATTAGCGTGTCTGTGTATACCTTCGACCTTGGGCCATGCCAAGTAGTTTATGCTAACAATGTGATTTATGGTGAATGCTTGTTTTGTTCACCTGTGGCCTTGGGGCCGTATGGTATCAGTTTGACCTCTGGAAGGTCTGGAGATGTTGGTAGATGACTGCCCCAGCCACTGTCATTGAGGCGGACAGTTTTGAGATGCATTCCACACAGTTCTTCGTCTGGTCCCCAGAGGCATTGAACTTCGGTCACTCACATGCATAACCAGCTCGGTAACACATGCTTTATTGCTCTTACTCCTTCCTTTCCAGTTCTCCCCTCTCTCCCTTCACTTCCCTAGGCTCCCCTTCCAAATAAGCTACATGAACCCATGCTCTTGGTTCTTGTCTTGGGCTCTGCTTTCAGGGGAACCCAAACTACGAGAATCCTTACTGAGATAGTTCACGGAAGAGTCTTCCTTTCTGCTGACTGGGATGCAGATATAATGGCTCATCCGTCCCCTTTGACCATGTTAAAGAAAACCATCCTCTAGGAATGGAGAGGTAGTAAGTTAGGAGGCATGTGGGTCTGTAATGAATCTGTGGACTGCCATACCAGCCCTGGACTGCTGACCTCCCAACTTGTTCACTGAGAGAACAGAAGCTTGTGTGTTTAAGCCCCTGTTAATTTTGGGGGTGGAGGGTGAGCAAGGGGTGGCTCACGTGCCACTTAACCTAATTCTGACATACCCATGCAACTAAGGGCTAAATGGAGAGTTTGGTTTGTCATCAGATTGAAACCAAATTGTGCCTGACCTTCGTTGCCACAATGATGAAGGGTTGGTTTCATGAGGAACAAGCACATTGTTTTTGGATAAGAGCATTAGACCAGGAGTCAAGCAAATGGGGGGCTGTGTTGACCCCCAAGGAGCTGTGCATCTTATATTCTCTTGGATTCAGCTGCTTGATCTCAGGGTCTCTCTTGATTTTTACATACTATGATTCTATGAATTTAAAGTATTCAAAAATTCACTTGCAAAAACGCAACACCGGAATCATCACAAATTGTAAATGTGGGGCATTTGTATTTGCACTTTGAAATTTCTGCACTAATAAAATGATGAGCATATCTTAGCCTGCATGTTTTTTTTTTAAATGACTCTTAACATTAGAAGCTCCATGAAGCATTCTTAAAGTTCATCATCTCACTTGCTGTGAAGACAAACTTTCCTTGAATATTGGAAGATGTTTACAAAACTGTGTTCACCTGACAGTAATTCTTCAGGCTGATGGGAACCTTCACATGTTCTTTTCCTTTGCCTGGATGGTACCCAATCAGTCTATATAATGAGACAGGCCAGAGGACAGGGAATTATGCCCCAGGACTGTCTTCACTCTGTCGTTGGGCTTTGCATGCAGAAACCACAATTTATGATCTGATCAAGAATGATATTAGTTGGCAGCATAATGAGCTTGGGATTGTTGGATAGCCTCGATGTACACCATGACCTTTGCTGGATGGAAAGTGTCAGACTTGGGCACATGCATATCAGTTGTGGAGAAAGACCCTCCTTTGGGGAGTCAAGGGTCATAAATTTTGTTTCTAGGCAGCATATATGTATGCAGTTGCCTGGCAACCATGAGAGCAGTTAAGTCTTTGCTATATGATGCTGTAAAGGATTTCATCCATCTTGAAAAGCTAACAGCATAATTTAAATTTTTGAAGCAGAGTGTGGGTGTTCTCAAGTGGCAGAGCCTCATCCCACATGTTGTTGCAGACTCTAACTGCATAGACTTGATGTTGCTGAAGTTTTCTGCAACCTAAAACTGGATGTTGTAAACAAAAGGCTAGAACTCTGAAGAGAGGTTGAAAGAGACATCCTTCACTAGAATGTATTCAGTACCAAGTAACAGAAAACCCAACTAGTAGTGTCCTAAAGCACAAGCATGTTTGCTGTTGTCTGAACAAAAAGGCTTGAGAGAAACAGTATCAGAGTTGATTTAGCCTCTCACCAAGGACCCAAGCCCCTTCCATGCCTCCATTGTACCATCAGTGGTGTGTTGGCCTTCATCCTTTGCGTGGATGCCTTATGCTCACAAGAAGACTTTCAATACCCCAGTGTCCCAGATTAGCATCCAACACAGGATAGGAGAGAATGGCCTTCTTGGGTCAGGCCTCTCTTGTCTATTTCTTTCAGGGAAGAAAGTCTTTCCTTAAAGTCTCCCAGCAGGTATCCTTTTTTATTTCTCTTTAGCCAGAACTGGGTCACATGTGTATCCCCTCTCAGACTGGTCATTGGAAAAGGAGAATTCAGTCACCTTCACTGGCTTAGGCCAATCATGATGCAGCCTCTTGGACCGGGGGGAGGGCCTGTCTTCCCTGAGCATGTTGCTGCCTGCCAGATTCCTGAGCAAGATAAGGGTCTGTGAGCAAGGGAAGGGACGCCTGGCTGCTAGCTGTCTCACAGTGTTGCTACAGTTCCTTCCACGTTATTGCTTATGTGTTGGATTGCTTATCTGTGGAGGTCAGAGGTTGCAAACTCACCCTTGAAATGTTTTTAAAACATCGAAATTAGAATTTACAAATAGGAACAGTTAGCTTTAAAAATTGGATTTTTTGAGCACAGGGTGATTAAAATAAAAACTTTTTAAGAATTGGATTTTTCATGGTCATCTGGCAGCCTTTGAACAGCATGCACACGTGTTTGTAATTAGCTCAAGGGATTGCTCTATTTGGATGGGTTATGTGCACCACACTCTTCACTCCTCCCTTTGTTGGGCACGTGGCCTTTACTCATGCCTGTGGTTTTCTTGGCTCCCATAGACATTTGTGCCTATAAACGTTAATGTAGATGCTTTTTAGTTACATGCAAACATTTTGAAACAGGAGACTTACAGTCAGACTGGTCTATTATCCTTCATATACTAACTGCCACCATTCTCTGTCATCCTTCCTAGGTTTGGGACTCTTTTGCTCTTCTGGTCTATGTTTATTTTATGCGCATAGAAAGGGAGGATGGTGTCATGGTCAAGAGCATGACTTTGGACGTGATACAGAAGTGGTTTGAGCCCTGGAAAGATCACTTATTGTGACCTCATCTTCACATCTGTAAAATCGGATAATAAGGTATCTACCTCATGGGGTTGATTAGAGAACTAGCAGAGTGCTTGGTTCACATAATGCTAATCTTGCCAGAGATGATGATGAAGATGACAATGATGTTTCTCTTAGTCTGTGCTTATTATATCAGCTAGTCCTTTGTGGTGCCATTTTGGAATGCAAAACACAGCCTCTTCAGTGAGTGGAGCTGATGATGGCACCTGCTGTGGATCTAGAAGAGGTTCCTCTGAGTGGCCGTGTTTGAGGGGCAGTAGCCATCTGGAATAGTTTTTCTACTCATTTCAGGCCAGAATCAGAACCACCTAATTTATGCCTCCGGGTAACACTACACAGCTCCTAGAAATTCAGTCCTGCACTCAAGATTTGCTCATTTGTATTTAGACCGGGGCACATTCTGTATTTATACTGTCAAATATCAGTGGATATTTTAGTTTATGCCTGGGGACATGGGAAACAATTCTGGGTACCTCTAATGATCTTGGAGAGTCGTCTTTCCCTACCAGGATATCTTTTTATTTCATGTTGGATTTTGGTCTAGGTTCCATGGGATTTATCCATATGTAACTCAATCTGGAAAGAATTGGTGGTCACAGTATAAATGAGGTCGGATTAGAAGAGTTATTTGAGGGAGGCAGACAGGATATTTTGAGGTCAGTTAGTTGCTTTATTTCATTCTCAAGACTGGTTGTGTGGATCCTAGTAAGTTAGCAATCCCAAAGGGAACCTTAGGGAACTCATTATAACTCCATTTTTTTTCCATAATGAAATTACAAATTATTTAGTTAAGATAATAACCAGTGGGAGTGAAAATGGAGAGATAGAGGCCCATGCACCCTATTGTGAGTATAAATTAATATAGTAAACTTTGGACAGGGCAGTTTGGAAGCTATCAACCATAGTTTGAAATGTTTTGCCCTAGACATTCTTTGAAATTTCTAGCTGTAGATCGTATCAATATACTTGACTAAGTATATAAAGAAGTTCATGGCAGCACCGTTCGTAGTCATGAGAAATTGAAAGTAAAATAAATACCTATCAAAGGGGACTTGTTAAATACAGTGTTATGTGTCTGTATGTTGAAATTACTCTGCAGCCATTAAAAAGTATGGAGTAGACCTCTGTGAGTTGACATGAAAAGATACTAAGCAAGTGGCAGAACAGTATGTTTTATATAAACATGTAAAAATGTATGCCCATATTCAAAAACAGAAATGCATGCCAAATTGTTAATACTGGCTCCCTCAGGGAATGAAATTATAAGGATATGAGGTTAGAGGGACAGGAGAAAGGAGAAGAGGCAAAGTTTAATTCTTAATTCATATACTTTTGTAGAAGTTTTGCTAACATGTACTCTAGTTGTAAGTAGCGTTGTACATTTGAGAGGTTAGAATAGAAACCCAGGGAGGCAGAACGCTCCTTCTGAGGAACGGTGTAACATAGAGGTTAAGAACACAAGTTCTAGAGCCAGGCTGCCTGGACTCGAATCCTGGCTGTTGGGCTGATGAGCTGAGTGTCTTCAGGCAAGTCCATGGACTTCTCGAGGCCTTGCTTGTTTCATCTGTGAAAAGAGGAGAATAATGATCCCTCCCCTGTGAAGATTCAATGAATTATGGTATGTACAGGATATAGAAAAATATCAAATATTATTGTTACCATTATTGCACAATTACAGCAAAAATGCAGAGGTAACTGGAGTGAATTTAAAAGTTGCCATGGGCATCTGGAGTCTAGTACTAGGAATTTCTGAAATGCAATGAAATTCCTTTGATAGAAAGTAGCATATATTTATTTTTAGAAATCGAAGCTCTGGCAGGAGACAAGTGGCTGGATAGATAAGGCCAAGAGACAGAGAGGCCTTACCTGTAACAGAGGAACAAAGTCAACAGCTCTGAACTAAACATATATCACAATGGAAGCATAAAACACACCAGCAGTAACTGGCAGATCCAGAGAGTCAGAGGAGGGGAAAAAGGGGAATGTTTCATAACCTTCAATCATCTCTGTCTTATTCTTGCTCTTCTGTGAATTCTTCACCTTATCTTTTCTCCCCCGACAACAAGTCCTGCATTTGATCCAGATTTTATCTCTTTATGGGACAGCTGATACAACAATAACGTATAGTTCACCAAAGAGCCAGAACATTCTGCAGAAAAGTCAAACAGTAGCTCGGAAATGGGAAGACCTGCTCAAGGATGAAAGCTATCAAAAGCAGCTACTCTAAATGAGTGGGCAGGGGCCAGCAAAACACAAGCATTTGGTGGAGAATGCTTGGGAAACCAGGATAACACAGACTTTCAATCTTAAGACTTAATTGAGCTAAGGAACTGAGTGCTGAAGTCATTCTCTCTTGTTGCTCAGATGAAAAGCCGGCCCGGCTATAAGAAGAGTAACCGATTGACATTGACAGTCTTCCATCTGGAGCTTAATCTGTCTCCATACGTCTGTGACAGTGGTGTGTCTTTCAGAGCGGGTTCACGTAATTCTGAAGGTGAAGCATCAAGTAAGAAGCCAGAGTTCTAGTCATTAGTCACGCATCTGGGCCATAGGGCAGTTCCAGGGTGCCACCTTTGCTTGCAGCTGGAGAAGATACGATGGCCCCTAACGTGGTTCCTAATGAGGAGTCTGCACAGATGACAGGGCTGGACTGTAGCAGCAAGGCACTGCTGGGAAACAGCTCCCTCCAGCTTAAGGGAGCCTTCCCTCTGTGGCTGGCTTTCTTTCCTGAACCACAGACTTGGCTTCTGATGGACTGTGTCCCCTGTAGCTCATTAAGGGGTTGGACAGTGGCGGGTCCAGCTATGTAGAGTACAGAGCTGAACAGTTGTTCCCTGCCCTCGGTGCCCTGATGGCCAGTGTCTCAATGCTTCAAAGGAATAATCGTTAGATGTTTTATTTGAAGCAGGTTTGGGGGACCCGAAGGTTCCTTGAAACATTTAAGGGCTCTGTGTCCCCCTACTTGAAAGAGAACATGTGGCCCTTTACAAATGAAAATATTACTCAGGGTAATTTGAGAAAAGGATACACTATGACACAGATTCTCTTTTAAAAAGCATAGGAGTAGGTATAATGAGACTCCCCAAATTAACTAATTCTCTTCAATTTATGGGTGTCACTTCATCTCCGTGCTTTCTGGCCAAAAAAAAAAAAAAAAGTCCGCAGTGAATTAAATGACTTTCATTATCTGACAAAAGCAAAGCATTCCTTTTTCTTTTGGAACTAAATTCAAGTATAAATTGAGATAGCTGTGGTCGATGGGACATTATGTAAAAATGTTGGACAGTACTTTCAAATTAACTTTCATTTGTGGAAGTTACTATAACACTGTTCAAATGGATGTTTTTTGTATTGACTCCGTATTAGCTAACAGCATAACAATAAATTGTAACTCAGGGACATGCTTAGCTGGGGAATGAAACACCCTAGTTTGCTATGCCTACAAGTTGGAGAATCTAGAGGAATGAACAATTATGTGCATGTGACCAACTGTTCCCAGTGTTTCTCTTTACTGGACTCAGGAAGTCATATACCTAGAGGAACAATGTCATTTGGTGATTCAAAAAGTAGATTCTGGACCCAGACTTGGACTCAAATCTTGGCTGCATTATTTATGAGCCATATGTCCTTGAACAAGTCCATCCCATTCTCTGGCCTGTGCATGTTATCTGTAAGATAGGGATAATAACAGTGCCTACTCTGTAAGATTGTTGGATTATGTGAATGAGTGAATGAGAATGATGTTATTTTAAAGACAATCTTAAATGTGTTCTACTGGTGTATGCATAACTAATCATCTAGAACCATCCTGGAGATGTTGTTCCTGGGCTGTAGGGTTGAGTAAAGCAGCCTGTTGGGTCATCTGTGGAGACATGTGCTTATAGAATGGTAGAGCTAGAACATCATCAAAATAATTTCTTACATTTATGGAGCACTTACTCCATGACAGGCAGTGTTCTAAATAGGCTATGTGCATTCATGATCTCATTAAACCCTTTCAACAACTTTATAATGTAGGTATTATTTTATCTTTATTTTTTCCTGTGATATTAAAGAGCTTGCTTAGGTCTCAGAGTTGATCACTGTTGGAGGTGGTTCTTGAACCCTGGTCTGCTTGATTCCAGGTGCCAGCTCTGACTTAATATCATTATAAAGTTCTGTGATCCAAAGAGCCATTCCCACCAACTGTCTGAGTCTTCCAGACAGTTGTCTTGGCTCTTGTTCACTTTTCTGGGCATAGAACAGCCTTGGGTTGTGAGAAAAACTTTTCCTTGCAGGTGAAATATGTTTAGTTGGATTTATTTTGCATTTGTAGTGACACTTGACTCTTCATCTGGCTCTGTGATTAATCTGCCACGGGAGTGCAGTGAACCTTTAATTGTAGCTTCTATACCCTCACTCCTTCCCCTATGTATTTTTCTACTGTTTAAGGTTCCAATGGGCTAGATGTTCTGAAAGAGGTTTAACTAATATGTTACATAAATTATCGCCTTTTTGCACCAGAGAAGGAAAGTTAGAGTTGTTAGGTCTATCCAGTTTGTGATATTTTTTTCCTGCCAAAGATATTCACCTCCTTTCTTTCCTTTCCTTACTGTGTCGTTCATTGGAAACCACCAAGAGCTCTTCCCTGGTGGTGGTTCTGGTGGTTCTTTTCACCACTGTCTTTGACTGTGGTCAGACTTGAGTAGTGTAACAGATGCCACTTAAAGGGAGAAATTCTTACCAACGTCCAAAGTTGACTTAATTTTTTTTATAATTTGGTTACTAAACATGTAAAGTTATAAAGCTAGGTATAACTTTCTATGTGTGTGGTTCTTAGACAAATATGAAACTGTAACACATTTATAAATTAAATGCAATCAAAATGACAAAACCAAATTCAAATTAGCAGCATTAATTTAACATGATAGATGGTATTGTTTTATTTAAGCAGAATCATCTCTGGAAGTAGCAACATGGGATGTCTGTTATGTCAAAGGTTCTATGTAGCTTGTCAAGCTTGTGTTGGCCTGAACTGTGTGATGACTCACTTACTCCTAACACTTCCAGCTGCTAATATGGGACAATTCACTGATACCCTACCCCCACCCTGAGGTCTTGGGACACAAACACGTTATTTAAGTGGTAATTCTGCCCCTTTTATGTCTTTGGCTTGTGGCAATTGAAACGGTACTTACCTGACACCACCGCAATTGTAAATACAAATACAGATGCACACCCAGGCCTAGAAATTTTGTGCTGGTGCTCACATTTTAGGTACCATGTGGCTGATCCAGAGTGCATCTGGAACATTTTAAATGAGGGTTATCTAAATGAAAACAAAAAATAAGAATCTCTTCAAGAATCTTCAGACCCTCCAAGAACATGCTCAAAGACCCCAGTTTGAAAAAGAAGGCGTCAGCACTCCCTTCTTTGTGGACAGGATCACTGTTCTCTTTGCTGGGAATGTTCTCCCCTTGGAGTGTTGCATGACTCACTCCCTCATTTCATTGAGGTCATTGTTCAGTGTCATTGCCATGGGAACGCCTCCCCTGACCACCCATTTTGAGTAGCACTCCTCTCAGCTCGGCCCCTCACTTGGCCCTGTTTTCCTTCAGAGTGCTTATCACCACCTGGCATTGTTGCTACTTTACCTTTATTTGTCTCCACTGGTAGAATGCAAGCTCCTTTGACAATGAACTTAGGTTTACTTACCACTGTGTTCCCAGTGCCTCACATAGGAGGTAATAAAGATCTGTTGGACCAGGGAATGCGTGGCCTTGCTCTCTGTCTCCGTTCCTTTTTGCTGCATTCCCAATCCCAACCTCCACCTGGGTAAGACTCATTTTAAAAACCACCTCCACCACCGCCTTGAGCCTACTTCCCCTGTCCCTCATTGAAACACCAGGAGTCTTTACTGAGACCCCTTTTGTTACTCCTGGATTTTACCTCCTGATATTTTTTTTTCTTCATTTTTATCTCCTTTACTAGACTCTGAGCTCCTCAAGGACAGTGTCTGTGTTTAATTAACCTCTGTAATTCCGTGTATCTGGCATGAATGCAGAAATGTAGTTATAAATGGGAATCATCCTGAAACTGTAGAGTAATTGGTACTAAATATCATTCACTTCTGTTCCACAGTATCCTGCAGAGTGATTGGCACATGGTAGGAGCTTGATGAGGGTCAATGGATAGCAGGTGCTGTAAAACATGATAAGCTCTGGGAACTAAATTATGGCCAGTCTGATGCTAATACTACAATAGAAGAAATTCAATTTAACTCAACTGGCTTTTGTTCATCTCTTTTATGTACAAGTTAGTTAGACGTTTTGATGGCTACAATTAGGAATGTGTTTCCTTTGAGTTCACAATCAGGTGGAGAAAACTGATAGAGTGAAAGAGAGACAGAAACAGAGATAGTGTTTGTTTGTTCATTCATCCATTTGCTTATTCTTTCTTCAGATATGGAGTCTTATGTGCTTACTACTAGATTTAAGAAAAACCCAACATAGACTCTGGCTAGAAACTTAATTCTACTGGAGGAGAGAGACAAAATGATAGTAACGATAACTGTGGTTAATGCCACAAAGGAAAGGAATACAGTGGCATCAAAATGCATGTGTAAGGTGCCCTAATCTGAGGCACAGAAGGTTCTCCTTGAAGCAAGACACTGAATTGAAACCAGGGGCAGCAGTAGGAGAATAGTATGTACCAGGGGGACCTGAACTGTCATGTGATGACAGGAAGATGGAGCAAGAGAGAAAGTAATTCTGACCATAGGTCTGGAGAGTTTCATGGAGAAGGAGGGTTTTGATGGGAACTTGAGAGACAAAGGTCATTTTCAGGTACATGGATGGGGAGGAGAAGGTGGTCCCAATAAGAAGACCAGTCTTCATGGAGGTGGCAGCATGTAGATCTGGTTTGTTTTGAGAACTGTGCACAGAAAGGAATGGCTAACTTGCAGAGTTGGTAAAGGACCTGTCCAGTAGAATAATAATCACAGTGACAAAATACAGAAATATCTGTGGACCGCGAGCCACGAATTCAAAACCTTTGCCGGTCGAAAACGAAAGCTTGCTATGTTGAAGAGGTTAATAGCGTATAAGGAATCAGCTAAGATCATTCTTAGCCAGTGCTACTGTTCACATTTCCATCTGTTAAAGATCTTTATCATTAGCACTGTATGTCAGCCTTTTAGAGCAGCTTATCACATGGAATCACAGATAACTTTTTTTTTCAGAAAAAAAATGAGATAATTTGTTAGAAAAACATTACGAATTATATTGAGTTGACATCACTCAATTACAGCCACATTACTGAATTACACCTGTTCGGCCTCGAGCCGGGGAATTTATTAGCACAGCCTCCATTAGAGCTAATGGGAAATTAGAGTTCCAAAGCTCTTTGAATCCATTGCTTATTCTGTACGAAGTGTTTCTCGTGTTGGGACCACACTCCGGGCTTGACAGGAGCGAGCTGTGAGGACTTATTTCTCACAGGATTTGGGAAAAGCGCAGCAGTACTGTTTGTTTACATGGGCTGTAACATCAGGGACCAGTCTGGCTGTGAGAGCCTGTTTAGATGTGCCTTTTCCAGCCTCCCGGTAGATGACCCTCGCCTCAGCCAGAGAGACATTGAAGAGCCATTCCACTCTCAGAGCTATGTTACCTGCATCTGAGTTTTCATTACCTAGCCATTATGCTCACTGCCCAAAGCCACCTCCGCTTATTGATTTGGGACCTGTGCCAGTTTCTAATTGTTTCCTTCAGATTGAGTTGGCTCCAAATTGCTGACTCCTGTCTAGTAATTTCTCTCCTCCATATTGTGCCCTTTCTTTGCCTAAGAAATTAGGCACTTCTTGAGTAGCCTCAGAAGCCGTGTGTGTGACCCATCAGTTCATACCAGGGCCACAAGAAACATGGGGACTTCTTAAAAATTATTATTACCTTGGAACTTCAGAGCACACAAAAACAAAGAGAAGCTTTGGCTTCTTCTCCCCAAACCCTCCCCACCCCCATCCCTTTTTCCCCCTCCCAGGACATATTTTCACGTGTGAATGTATTATGGGTGTCCTTCTTGTTATTTAACTGAGAACTTCTCAAGGGACATGGCAGGTTGAAGAATTTGAGATCTAAGTCCTTATTTTTCAGCTGTTTTCCCAACAGCCACTCACTTCTCAGGATGGATTTGGAAGAGTCCTTCCCTGTGAAGGGTGGGAGGGGGTGCTTCTGATCCTCTTGTCTCTGTCTTCACTGTTACTCAGTGTTCTCTTGGCAAGGAAATGTACTTCATATTGTCCCATTTTTCCCTCAACATTTATCAAAATACTGTTGCAGTTGTATCATGAAGTAGCACAAAATTTGGAAAGTTCCCTATTCCTGTTTACTTTGCCAGTTATATCCAGTGTCAGGACAAATATATTTAGGATAGAAGAAAAAGCTAATAATCATCTTAATTTAAAAAAATAACAGATGAACTAGCATCTAAAGGAATTATCAGCCTCTCAATCAATGAGAGAACTTTGGAACCTTATTATAAATAGTGTTCATTCAGGATGGCTGGTTGGCTTGGTTGGTTAAGCGTCTGCCTTTAGCTCAGGTCATGATCTCAGGGTTCTGGGATCGAGCCCCGCATCGGGCTCCCTGCTCAGCGGGGAGCCTGCTTCTCCCTCTGCCTGACGCACCCCCTGCTTGTGCACGCTCTCTCTCTGACAAATAAATAAATAAAATCTTAAATACACACACACATATATATATACACACACACACACATATATATATATAGTGTTCATTCTAAACATGGGTATAACAAGATAAGGTAGCATAGCCCTACTCCAAGGGTTGTCCTTGCCCTGCTGACAGTGTGATACAGAATCATGGCAGAAATTGAGAGTAAGGATTGAGAAGCTCATGTGCAAGGAAGAGTAAATTTGCCTGTTGAATCTAATAATAATAAATTTGGGACTTGAATATAAATGCCTTTTTTAAAATTTCATTTTTCTAGTAGTTAGTTTTTATTGTATTTTGTGAAAGTATTTATCTGTGGCAGATTGGGACATACCTTCCCCCCTCCATCCTTTTATCACAGTTCATTTGCAGAACACTGGTGTGTTTAGGTTAAAAACACAAGCCCAAGCATTGGCCTTTCATAGCTCTTGGGTCTAAGTTCTGAATATGCCATTTACTGGCTATTTGATGTGGGCCAGTTACCAAGTCTCTGTAAACCTCATACTCTGTCCTGAAATGTGGAATAATGAGATGGTACTGTACTTACCTTGTGGTTAAGTACAAGGTACAACCCTTTGTGGCTATAGGATTAATTGAGATATGTTAGGTAAGCTGTAGGGTTTCCATTCAGCTAAATTTGGCAGCCCTGGAAAGAACTTGAGTGGGGTGCATGGTGCATAATAAAATTGAGTAAATATTGATTATCATGATTTGTTATTAAGTAAAACTTGTATATGACTTTTATCCTTATCTGAAGGATCTTAGGAAACAAAATATAGTAAGAACCTCATTTAGGTCATATATGTATAAAGTTCTCTCAGAACATGGACTTGAAGGAAAACTTCGTATTTAGGCTCCAACAAAAGTCTTTTCTCAAAGATTATATACTTACTGGTTTTCTCTATCTTATATCTTCTGATGGCATATGGAAATTACTAGAACCTGTGTATAGAGACCATCCTCATAGAGCAGATGTGCATTCCTAGTCATCATTAGGTGCAGTGTAACTTTCACTCTGCCTCAGGAATTTTGACTCTATTTGGAAAAAATGGTCACACACAACTCCTTGGTAGATTTTCTCAAATTAACTTCCGGAAGTTTGTACAGAGGGCTTTCGGCACCCGCCCCCCCCCCCGCCTCTTTCTTTTTTTGCGTGTTATATTTCTTTCCTGGCTTAAAATCTGCATAGTTGTTATTCATGCAACAAACATCCATCAAAAACCTCTTGAAGGCCTGTCATTTGCAAACCCATTGGCAGTTGCCCTAGCTTGTACAAAAGTGGAGGTATGTATTTTAGTCAGTGAGACGTGTAGCTAAGAATGACCTAGAAATTATAGGAGATAAAGGTGATTGGGGGGGCGCCTGGGTGGCTCAGATGGTTAAGCGTCTGCCTTCAGCTCAGGTCATGATTCCAGGTCCTGGGATCGAGCCCCACATCGGGCTCCCTGCTCAGCGGGAAGCCTGCTTCTCCCTCTCCCTCTGCTGTTCCCTGTGCTTGTGCTCTCTCATTCTCTCTGTCAAATAAATAAATAAAATCTTAAAAAAAAAAAAAGGTAATTGGGGGACCAAAGTAGGGGATGCCTTGTGGGCATTTAGACAATCTCATTGTTTTCAGCATATTTATTATCACAGCCTCTCTATGTCTCTTTCTTTGTATAATTTATTTTTTATTTTTTTAAGATTTATTTCTTTTAGAGAGAGAGAGAGAGCAGGGGGAAGGTCAGAAGGAGAGGGAGAGAAAAAACCCAAACAGACTTGGCACTGAGTGCAGAGCCCCACAAGGGGCTCGATCTCATAACCCTGAGATCCGACCTGAGCTGAAAACCAAGAGTCAGACACTCAACCAACTGTGCCACTCAGGCACCCCTCTTCATAGAATTTTAAATGCATATTTTCCCACATTTTTTAATCTCTGAAATTGGGATATATCTCATAATTGATGGTCACTTATAATCACCCTAGGTAGGTAGCAGTTTGGGACAGAACTGTTTTGGCCTGCACATGTATGAACATTCAAAGGGTCAGCATCAAAACTCACAGAATGGATGTTGGTGGCTTGGAAGAAAATCCCAGAAACAATATTGGGCACACTTAGAAGAAATGCCTGTCTACTTGATGAGACAGAGGATGGCAATGTGCAGGCTGCAGTGATCTCCCCAGGTCCTATGGCTGGAAGTAGAAGAACTGGTCAACCAACATTGTCTGACTCCAAGCTTATGCCTTAAAAAATTTTTGTGGAAAATTTCAAATCTACATCAGAGTAGAACTAATAGCAAAATGGATACCCATGTCCACATCACCCAGCTGTAATAACTCTCAATATTTTACCTGTCTTAATTCATCTATCCCCATTTTCTTTCTCTTTCTTTCTTTCTTTCTTTCTTTTTTTTGCTTGAGTATTTTAAAGCACATCATGGATATCATGTCATTTCACCTGAAAATTCTTTAGTGTATATCTCTTAACAGATGTAGACATTCTGCCTTTCCATAAATACCATACCATCATCACACTTAATGAAATGAGCAAATAATTACTTAATATGCCCTTTTGAGTTGGTTTTGTTCAAGTGAGAATCCAGATGAGGCCCAGACACAATATGTATTGAATTGTTGTGTTACTGACGCCTCTTTTATTCTATAAAACTTCTCCTACCCTTCTCCACCTCCCTGAATGATGTCCCTAATTTGTGTGAGAAACTGGGTCATTTGCTTGTATTATCAACTTGACTGTTTGCATCCTTGTGGTAATGTTTAACTTCTCCTTCAGTAGCTTGGTATTTAGTCAAGAGCATTGATTAGATTGTGTACATGTTTTTAGGCAAGAATACTTCTTAGGTGGTGCTCTGCATGTCCTTTTGCATTTCAGCATGAAGCACATAATGATGGATTATTCTTTCAGTGAAGCTGAGATTAATCAGTAGGTTAGGTATCCTGGGCTTGTTCCTATGTTACCAAGGGCGTCATTAGGAGTTGCAAAATCGCAGTTTTCTAATTCTGTCATTCTTCCTGCATTTATTACATGGAATGCTTCATAAAGAACGTTTTCTCATCAACCATTTGGCTACCCTGAAATACAGTTCAAAAGGCAGGAAAATACTTGTTTCTTTACCATATTTCAGTTTTCAGATTAATAAATGAATGCCTTGTAACCTCCAATTAGTAACCAATGAAATTTTGTTAAAAGTATCTTATGAACTTTATTTATTTATTTTTTTAAAGATCTTATTTATTTATTTGAGAGACAGAGAGAATGAGAGAGAAAGCACATGAAATGGGGGGAGGGTCAGAGGGAGAAGCAGACTCCCCGCTGAGCAGGGAGCCCGATGCGGGACTCGATCCAGGGACTCCAGGATCATGACCTGAGCCGAAGGCAGTCGCTTAACCAACTGAGCCACCCAGGCGCCCTCTTATGAACTTCAAAAATATATATTCTATATATTTCAATTCATCTCCATCATTATTCTTTCTGGGACTCAAATTTTCCCATCCGCTAGGCCAGTAGGGACTCCTTCAAGTATCCTTTCTATTATTTTCATGTGTCCTTCATGTAGTTTTATTTTTAATTGTTTATTTTTAAAAATTAAAAAAATTGTTTAAATTAATTAAATTTTCTCTATGAGGAGACCCATGCTCGTTTCCTTTCTGAGTCTCTCAGATGCTCTGTCTATATCTGCTTTCTGTGTATCTTCAATAAACTCTGTTCTCACTTCCCCCTAAAAAAATTTTTCTCGTGTGAAATGTCAAATGGATATAAAACTAGACGGAATAGTGTAATTAACCCCCATATACCCATATCTTGTTTCAAAAGTAATCAACTCATGGCCAGTTTGCTTTTTTGTACTCCAACTCACCTCCCTCCTCCCATATTTTTTTATGGCTTCATCCTTAAATATTTAAGTTTCAATCCCATTAGTTTTTAAACTTCCATCTTTCTATCATAACAAGATGTCCCAGTTAGAACATGTGAACTCGCTGGATTGATTAATTAGAGTGACACCAGCTGCTTTAGCACTTATGCTTCGAAATGTAATATGGCTTCAACAAAATGGGAATTTACTTTTCACTCATGTAATAGTCTGGTATTAGTGCTCCTGGTGAAGGAGGCTTCCTGTTGAGATGATTCAAGAATCCAGGCTTTTCTGATCCTCTATTTCTGCCTTCCCTTAGGTCCATGATGCTATCTGTATCTAGCCAGTAGAAGGGGAGAAAAGGGCGAGAAGTTACACCCATGTCTTAAAAGCCTTACCCCAGAATTGGCACATATCCCTTTGGCTAGAACTCAGTTACATGGCCACACAAATAGGTCTGGTCAATGAGAATGTCTAGAAAGAAGAATGTATGAATTTTTGGTGAAGAGTTTTCTGTTTTTCCCACATTGCGTTATGCATTCAAGAAATCCACAAATAATTCTGAAACTCACTTTTGTCACCATAATCATAATTACCTTTGTTATGTCTTTAAAGTATTATTCTAGTTCATTAAATGCATTTTACTGGCTTAAAAGGATGAATGCTTTCTGAATAAGGGCACTGAAGGAAATCTGTGATGAACAACCATTTGAGTGGTTTCTTTTTGTTTTATTTCTTTTTTTTTCTTATTATGGGATCATACCTATCTATGAATTATAGATGGGTGTTTCTATCTTTGTAAGGTGGGAAGAGGGTGTACCAGCAATTTGAATTTGTTACATTCCTGAAAAACTAGGAATTATATCAAGATAAATAGTGATGCACACAGGTAGAAGGCCCAAGAGTATTGCTGGTTGAGAGGTAAGTCAAGGGCCCCAAGAAGGATGGTGACTGCACACACTCAATGTCCATCTCTTGGGAGGTGAAGATTCTGGATAGTTCCTTCAATTTCAATATGAGGGTATTGAGTCTTGTTTTAGTGAATTCTAAACTCACTTGGGGGCATCCAATGTCCAGATGTACACAAGGGCAGAGAGGGGAAGCCCAAACAGGAGAAGGGAAGGCAGGGGAGGGCTGCCAAGGAGACGAAGCCTTGTGTCTGCTTCATATCACTGATTTTATGTGGATGCCCCCTCTGCACTGAGTCGCCAGCCTAGACCAGGTCACATCTGATTATGGGTTCTCTAGGGGGAATAAAGGAAAAATAGCTCCTATTGTGTTGTTGCCATCTGATTTGGGGGAAGATGCTGGAATAGGGATACTGCTATAAAATAGCATATATTCAAATTTCATGTATTTAATAGATGCAACAAATACCACACACATCTCTACTACCCATGGCCCATGGGCCACGTTCAGTCTACTTAATTTAGTAGAAAATTAATCTAGTTCAAGATTAACAATTAGAAAGCTGCTTCTGTGTTGCTTCATCTCAAACATGCCAAGTCATTAACGTTAGGGTGTCAAGAAAAAGTAGTGACCATTTCCTCACTTATATGCTTTTTAGCAAGGCAGATAGTCTAACTTGTTAAGAATATATCTTTATGAGATTTGATAAAACTGTCATTTTAGATAGACAAATAAATTGTTGGTCCATAAACTTATACATGTTTCCTAAATTGCTCCTTTGTGCAAAATAAGGTTTTCACTGACCCTGCTGATTCTCAAGAGTACTTCCAGTCCAACACATAGAAAACAAAAAGGCTAAGAAATTCTGTGGATCTCTGAAACTTGATTTAGGTAACAGGTTACAGTAGACACTGGTAAATTCAATGTGCCTCTGAGCTTTATAGGGTGATGAATGTTTTTATTGTGATTCAGCAAACATTTTAGGTCAGACACAATAATCTAACTTCCATATTTTATTTCTTTTGAGATGGGTTTGATCCAAAGCAGGAAACTACCTTTCCGTAACATCATACTTTTAAACCTTCTTGTACTGATTCTTTATATAAAACTAGATGAGGTACCATCATCAAAAAAGGGCTTAATTTGAACATTCAAAGGAGAGAGTGAGGTTCCAGTATACTCTTTTGAAGTTTGCAAATGGCTTTTCCCATTCAAAAAATCTTGCAGTCTTGTTCACCAAGATTCCAATCCACAGGATCTTATCTCACTCTAATGCTCCTTCCTTTCTAGCATTAAGTAATGCTGCTTGATTTCTGAAGAAGAAGCTGGCTTTCAGAAGAATCTTCACTTTGGTGCAACATTCTCTGCAGTAGCACACAGTCAAAAATCCCTCACAACAAATTTTCAAGAAGATTAGGGAAGAGGGCAGCAAAATATAAGAAGAAGAACTGTAAGAATTAAGTTTAAGACTTGACTGGTTTCTATACATAGGTAGATCTCTCAGTAAGGACTTCATGGAGTGTCTGAAGTAAACTTTCCTGAAAATGTTCGAAATTCTGGTGTTTCTTACTAGCTACAAGTGCAGGCTTTGTAAGTAGTAGTGCTACTCGGGAGTGAAATTGATCTGGGTTAAGTGTCACTCTCAATGTATTACCTGTCTTTGAGGAATTGTAGCCCCATATCTACAGCCTTTATGATTTTTGTCATTTTCTCTTATCTTTACTATTACTTTCTTACTTTTTCATTTAAGCAAATCTCTTTAAAGTTATTATGAAAAATCTTAAGTGCAAAAGTAGAGAGAATAGTACAATGGTTTTCATAATAATTATCAAGATTTTTGCTACATTTTCTTCATCTCTTCCCCTTTAATCCCTCCCCACTTTCTTTATAACTCTTGTTTTCTTTCTTCTGAACTATTTTAAAGCAAATCTTGAACATCACTTCACTTTACTCTGATGTGCTTCAGCTCTACAGAATATGGACATTTTTGTACTTAACCACAATGCCATTATCACATTTAATAAAACAAACAGTGATTATTTGATATTATCTAACTTCCCCAAATGACTTGAAAATGTCATTTACTGCCTTTTTTTTTTTTTAATCACGAAGTTCAAAGGGTGCTTGGGTGGCTCAGTCGGTTAAGTGTCTGCCTTCAGCTCAGGTCATAATCCCAGGGTCCTGGGATCCAAGCCCACATGGGACTCCCTGCTCAGTGGGGAGTCTGCTTCTCCCTCTCCCTCTGCCCCTCCCCCCACTCGTGTTCTGTCTCTCTGTCTCTCTCAAATGAATAAATAAAATCTTTAAAAGAAATATGAAGTTCAAACAAGGTCTGTGTATTATGTGACAAATGTCCCTTAAGTCTACTAATCTGGAGAAATTCTATTGCTATTCCCACCTTAGACTTGTCACAGGAACAGGGTCCCTTGTCCTACAGATGGTCCTGCATGTTGGTTTTTTTTTTTTTTGGTATTATCTAACTTGTTCTTCCATCCTTCCTTTTTCATATACTGGAAGCTATCTCTAGATTTGATTTACTGTAAGTGTTCTTGGCAAGAATGTTTCATCGATGGTGCTCGATGCTTCCTACTGTGTTTATCAGGAGGCATCCACTGTGCTTGGAACCACTTTTAGTGAGACTAAGATTCATCAGTGGATTTGGCAGGGGACAGCCTGACCGCTCCATTTTAAAGTTCTCCATTAAATTTTCACACAACGATCTCTTCTATTGATTTTTATTACCTAAATCAATTATTTCATTACATGATTACAAAAATCATGATTTTTTGATTCTGTTATTTCTTTTGTTTATTAACTAGACTTTTTCTATGAAGTACCTTCCCTAATTAGCTGGAACTATTTGGAGCCCACTCTTTCTTTTTCTTTTCTTAGATTTGTCTTAAGCAATTATGTTAGTTAGCTTGATATGCTAGTTATATATTTTTTAATATGCTTGGAATAAGACACATCATTATTAAAATAAAAAGAAAACCACTTACATATAATCCAGTGTCACCCATTGTACTCCCAGTGGCATACATCTCAGGTGTTGGCAAACATTATTATTTTCCCTGCTTTACAGATGAGGAAACCAAGGCATAGCAAGGCTGAGCAACTTTCCTTGGATAGGCCTTAGACTAGAACCCAGGTGTTTTGACAGAGTCAGTCTAGAACCACCACAATCTAATAGCACTGTTCTGAGTGGCCAAAGTTTTGTATATAAAAAAGCCTGATTTTCGAGGTGGCACCAAGACAATGCTTTTATAATGGCAAGCCCGTGAGAAAGCCCAAAGCTCTGAGAAAATTGATCTGCATTCCACTTTCAGCTGGTGCTGACTCTGTGACCAATGTGATTTATTGTCCTTACAGATTTAAATCAATAATCTGAGTATTTTAGAGCCTAGATTGACCTAATAGGCTTCTCAAACTTCCCCAACCTAAGACTTTGTATATTTTGGATGAAACATTAAAAAACTTTTTTGGGTTTTTTTTTCTTTGTCATCCTTAATGACTTAAAACATCTCTGTAAGACAACAGATAGAAACCATCATTATTGTTTTTAGAAAGGAAAGGCTATTTTGCACCAATCAACCTAGTCAAGGCAGAAAGCTGAGTTTTCTTCAGGCAGATACCCCCCCAGCCCCTTGAATCACAAGAGGAACTTCCACCGCGCCTTCGTGGAGTCCCTGTAGCACAATCTGAACATTCAGTTGCAAAATTTAGATGCACAGGTTTCAAGTGTTGTCTCTGACCATTTCATTTGATTTGCCTTTCCATGGTAGTGGGATTAAAAGTCACACTGAAGACCTCAGAGGGGTTCCATCTATTGGGATGTACGTGCTAAACATCATCGAGGAGTCACAAGAATGAGATGGAAGAACTACCTGAAGTAAAAGCAGCACCTACCTGGCAAATTTAATTTTTAGTGGGATGATATCAAACCACCACTGTGTGACAGTGATCTCTTCCTGGATAATACTGAGAAAGAAGATAGAAACATGTTAGTTATTTTGCATCATTTGTGGGATTTTAAACTCTTATCAGGAATTTAGTCTAATCCCTTCAATTTGCAGATAAGAAAACTCACACCCAACTAATTTAAATAGTTTATCCCAAATTAACAGCTAATTAGTTGCAGATCTACAATTAGAGCTCAAGTTTCCTGACTGACTTCCTAAGATACTGTATCAATTAAAGCTATTTGATTGTAAGCAACAGAAACTGATTCTAACTTGAGCAGAAGAGTAATATAAATAGGGTAGATTCTGAGTGGTTTACAAAGTCTTATGTCAATTTTATTACAATTTTTTTTGGTGGGAAAGTGAGGAGTAGAAATTGTTAGGTAACAAAAAGTGTATTTTAAATTAAAAAAAATCATAACCGTCATGGAGAGAATAAAAAATATATTAATTCAAAAAAGAGATCATGACCTTAGCTGAAACCAAGAGTTGGGTGCTTAACTGACTGCACCACCCAGGCACCCCTATCTTTTTTTTTAAATGGTTTTGATCCAGTAGGCCATTTCCACCTTTGGCTATTATGAATAGTGCTGTTATGATACATATACATATATCTGTTTGAGTCCCTGCTTTCAGTTCTCTTGGGTACATTTCTAGGAGTGGAATTTCTGGGTCAAATGGTACTTCTGTTTAACTTTTTAAGAAACCATTAAATCATGTTCCACTAAACCATTTTATTTTCCCACCAGCAATGTGTGATAGTTCCAATTTCTCTGCATCCTTGCCATTGTTAGTTATTTTCCATTTAAAAAATTATAGCCATCCTAATTGGTGTGAATCACTACCTCATTGTGGTTTTGATTTGCATTTCCCTAATGACTAATGATGTTGACATCTTTTTATGTGCTTGATGGCCATTTGTATATCTTCTCTGCAGAAATGTGTATTCAAGTCCTTTGATTTTTTTGTCTTTTTGTTGTTGAGTTATAAGAGTTTTTTTGTATATACTCTGAATACTTGTCCTTCATCAGATATATGATGAGCCAATATGTTCTCCCATTCTATAGGTTGTCTTTTCACTCTCTTGATAAGGTCCTTTGATGCACAAAAGTTTTTAATTTTGGTGAAATCTAATGTATGTATTTTTTTCTTTTGTTGCTCATGCTTTGGTGTCATATATAAGAATCCATTGCCAAATACAATGTTTTCTTCTAAGAGTTTTATGATTTTAGGTCATATTTAGATCATTGGTTCATTTTGAATAAATTTTTATATATGATGTGAGGTAGGAATCTAGTTGTCACAGCACCATTTATTGAGGAAACTTGGCACTCTTGTTGAAAATCAACTGATAGGCATGAATTTTCAGTGTAGATCATGAGACTTCAAAGAGTATCTCCCTTGTGAAATTTGCTTAGAACCCTGCTATAGCAGAAAGAATGGTGCCAGGCAGCAAATACAGCTTACCACATAGCCCAGCCATTGACCCTTTTGCTGTGAAATTCTGATGTGCACATACTTTCTTCTGTTGAAATTCTGCAATAGTGACTTGCAAGAATTTCACGCTTATGAGTTTGTGAATTCGAGGTAATTATTAAAAGAAAGATCTGGGAGTGGAGTGTAAAAAACAAAGACAAAGTAGAAAGTAGAGTAAGAACAAGAGTCTTACTATGCAGCTTGTCTCCCAAGTTCTGTATACATGCTGGAAGCTTCCCTTCTATACCACACTACCCAATGAAATATAATGTGAGTCCTATATATAATTTTACATTTTCTACTGTCTACATTAAAGAGTAAAAAGAAACAGATAAAATTAATTTTAATAATAGATTTTATTCAAAACATTACTTTTTCACCCTGTAATCAAATACTAAAAATATTGATGAGATATTCTACTTTTTCTCATACTAAGTACTTGAAATCTGTTTTTACACTTAGAGCACATATCAGTTTATGCTGGTGGCTGCTACATTGGACAGTACAGTTCTATACCTGGGATTGGCAGACTTTTTCTATAAAAGACCTAAGAACAAGTATTTTTGGCTTTATAGGCCATGCAGTCTCTGTAGCAATTATTCAACTCTGCTTTTTATATCAAAGGTAGCCATAGGTAATATGTAATCAAAGAAGTGTGGCTGTGTTCCAAGAAAACTCTATTTATAAAAATAGGTAGCAGTCCATTTTGGCTTGTGGGCCATAGTTTCCTGATCCCTATTCTGAGCTGTCCCTGTTAGCCCTGTCTACCACAGAGAGGATCTTCTACTCTCTCCCTATAGTTAATTCCTTAGGCCTATTAGCCCCTTTGCTCATTTCTAGTGTCTTGATGTATCCAGCCTCTAGAAATGGGTTTTCTCTGCTCTCTCTGCTTTTGCTGTATCAGAAATGGGGTGAGATGAGGAGGAGTACTTCACATCTTGGGGGTGACTCCAGTAGGTGAATGAGGGAAGCAAAAGTGACTCTCAAGTGCTCCTGCCTCAAGATGGAGAATATGAAAATTATTGTGTGCATATACCTGTGAAGATTCACCTTCTGCCAGTATGTCTCCTGTTCTGATTTCTCTAGACGGCTCTCCAAATCCTTTGTGTCCACAAATGACCTCTTCAGGTCTCCTCATTCTGGAAGAGGCAGCTGTAAAGAGGCTGAACCTGAAACTGTACCCATCATGTGGACAAGGCGCTGTAGCATGTACACGTCAGTATTTTCAGCACTTGGCACAGTCCTTGCCCATAGGAGATCCTCAACAAGGAAGTCCTCAGTAGGGACATCTCTATTCAATAAGCAATGAAATAATAAAGCAGCTCTAGTTCTGGACTCCCATTGCTCAAATTGGCAACAATTTAGTTGCTAAAATTTCCTCTTATATTCTGTAGCTTAAAAATGTTATGCCCAGATGCATAAAAATGATGCTCCTTGATTTACTCACTTGCCATGAGCATCTGAGCCATTGGTTCCCAATGACCCGGCATGCCTTGATTTATTGTTCATTTGATTTAATTTACTGAAGGTGACCTTACTCTGTTTTTCTGCTAGAATTCTGGCTGGATCGTGGTTGATGGTGGTCCACAGGGAATAAATCACAGGCGATGGCTCTTGGTCATATTAGGACTGCCTCTTCAATATAACTTTGATGTGGTGAACACAGGCCTTGAGGCTGATAATGGCATTTTGTAGACAGGCCATAGTGACCTCTAGTTCTTAGAAACGTAGTTGGATTACCTGCAAGATAATAACATTTTCACTTGTGGGTAGAATGTGTCACTGTTTCTGGGAATGCTGGAAAAACCAACTTAAAGAAACCCCATACCTTGATTTCCAAAGCTTTAGCATTTATCTGGGCTGGGGGGTTAGGTTAAGGAAAAAAGTTTGGAACTATTAAACAGATTTCTACATCTTCAAGAAATATATGTAAATTAGTTAGGAACACAGTCAACAAGTTTTGAGAATGAGACACTTAGACCGAGTTCCACCTTTCAGGCACTTGGACGACTAATTTGCATTCTTCAGGATTTGCTAAAGGAGTTTATAACAAGTGTGGCTCTAGATTCTGGGTGGTAACCTCTAAGACCTTATGACTGCGTATTAATGGAGACTGGAAAGGTGTGTGAATTTTATAGTGATAAATTTTAATGACTTCTGTATGTGTATCATTAACAAGTTTCTGGTGGTTACCCAAACTTGTAAACAATGCCATTTTGCCAGTACAGATAGTGTCCTTCTTCACCTGAATGTGACTTAAATTAAAACAAATAACTTTTGCTTATAGTCATTTTCTGCTGAACCAGAATGACCTTGAGATGGTGTTAAAGCATGTCTTTCCTGGACTCAAAACCTTGCAGGGGCTCCTCATTTAACTCCAGGCAAAAGCCTAAATCCTTTCCAGTAAAAAAGGAGGCTCTTCCCTGTAAGGATCCCTGTTCCTCTGATCTCCTACCCTGTTACTCACCCTCCCCTCCCATAGCCACAGGAGTTTCCTTGTTGTTCCTCAAATGCACTTGCCATAGGGCCTTTGCACAAGCTTCTCCCTTTGTCTGGAGTACTCTCCCTGCTGGCTAACAAGCCCACTTCTTCTTTAATTTAACCTTTTTCATGAAGCCCACTAGACCCACCATAGTTAAAGTTCCAACTGTTCTTTTAGTTCCAACATACACTTTAATTTAATCACTTACTTTGTTTATTGTGTATCATCTGTCTCCATCCATCTAAGCTTCCTGAGTAAAAGACTTACTGTCTTCTTTTTTCAATGATGCGTCCCAAGTGCCTAAATCAGCTCTATTAGAAGTTTCTGTGATGATGCAAATGCATATGGTAGATGCTAGTCACATATGCTAATGGAACAATTAAAATGTGATTGGTGCATATGAACCTCCCCAATTTTAATTTGATTTAATTTTAATTAATTGAAATTTAAATAGCCACATGTGGCTACTGGCTACTTATCATATTGGACAGTATAGATTTTGAAAGTTTATATAGTGAATGAATGAATGTTTAGGTCTTTAGATTAGTGCTTTTTTTTTATGATTTTATTTATAAATAATCTCTACACCCAGTGTGGGGCTTGAACCCCTCAAGATCAAGAGTTGCACGCTCCACTGACTGAGCTAGTCGGTGTGCCCCTCTAGATCAGTGGTTCTTAGACACTTGAATATTTAAAGGATTCCTGAATTTCTGGGAATCTTGTTAAAAATGCAGATTCTGATTTAGGAGATCTAGGGTGGGGCCCAAGATTTTTTGTTCCTAACAAAATATCTCCCTACGCTTTTAAGTTGCAAGACTTAGAGAACTAATACTGTCATGCTTTTAGTTTGTGTGTTTACTGAGATAAGCCAGGTGCTTCTTCATTTCCTGGACAAGAGACATTACTAAAAATTACCTCTGAGACCAAAATAACAGCCAACATATCCAAAAGACTACAAAAAGAGAACAATTTATTCCCTGATCCGTGATAAGAATATGATTTACCTTGTCCCGTTTCTCTCTAATTTGGTTAAATTCAGTTGTGGTTAATTTAGAAAATTTTTTTCTTCAATTTTGGCTGCTTTTATGTCAGTCTATAGCTGCCCAATGTGCACACTTGAATTGCAATCTATTTTCCCAGGTCACTGAAGATGTGTGCTAGTTACCCTTTACAAAGAATTCTCGAATTGTACTGGACTGCGCAGTTCTGCATCCTTCTATTATCTGAGATAGCTGGCTAAATCAAACTCTCACAGTAAAAAAAGTCTCATCAATCTTTTCCATTGTTATAATCACATTGTTCATCTGCAGAATAAACATCACCCAGTTATTCCCTGAGGAAGGAGTTTAAATCTTGTTCATACACCTTACATTGCCACAAATCTGTGGTCGTTCTTCTCAATTATCATGTATTCTTTTCCAGGTGGATTTTTGTCACAGCAGTAAATCTTGGTGCAGATCAATTTTAGGTGTTGTTAGTATTTAACAACAATTAAGGTACTGATGAATATATGTAATATCGCCTGATTTATCATTCCCTTATAGGCTCTTCACAGATACATCAGAGGCACAATTTACAATACCTGTCAGGAGAAAAAGGGTAAGATCATCTTGAAAAGTTGGCTTTGCTTTTCTCGAGAAAGAGGATGAAGAAGAGGTGTGCATTTGAGCTCTTCCAGCAGAAACCCTAGGCTAGTCTTCCAGTCTTAGCCGCTGGGGCTGTGTCTGGCCTGGGCCTGCATGAATGTTCAGGCATCTCAGGGCTACTAACTGGCCCCCAACACATCCTCTGTGTTTTTGGCTTATTCTCTTCACTCTTCTTGGAATGCCCTCTACCCAATTCCTGCACCCTACCCCCAACAGGACCACCTAAAGACAACCTTTTCAGCACTCAAGGCTGACAACAAAAATGATTGCAGTGGTGGGTAACATTTGTTGACCAGAGCACCTGGGTGGCTCAGTCAGTTAAGGATCTGCCTTCAGCTCAGGTCAGGTCATGATCTCTGCGTCCTGGGATCGAGTCCTGCATCGGGCTCCCTGCTCAGCGGGGAGTCTGCTTCTCCCTCTACCCTTCTCCCTGCTTGTGATCTCTCTCTCTCTCTCATGCTCTCTCTCTCTTTCTCTCAAATAAATAAATAAAATCTTTAAAAAAAAATTTATTGAGCACTTTTGTGTACCGGACACTGTGCTAAGCACTTCATGTATATTGTCTCATTTGACCCTTACTGCAATGCTCTGAGCCAGGAGTCACTATCTTCTGCACCAAGATGAAGAAGTAGAGATTTAGAGAAGCCAAGTAACTTGCCTGAGTTCATGTGGTTAGTGAGTGGGGGAGCCTGGGTTTGAGCCCAGGCTGTCTGATTCTAAAACCCTTCTTCCCATCTCTTAACGCCACTGTACTGCCCAGACTTTTCTTTCTCCTTTTTCCTGGGAGTTTCCTCCTTTCTCTTGATTGCTTTGAGGCAAATGACATTGGTGTCATTCATTAACGGGGACCTGGGAATCCTAACTCATGACTCTCCCCCCGTCTTCCCCTAGCACTTTGTACCCACTAGTGCCATTCCCCTCGTGTTACACATTTATGTGGTGGTTCTCCCTGCTCAGCTGTCTTGGATGTAGTTTACTTCTCTTTGTATCCCAAGTGTTTTCATGAATTGCAGAAAGCTCTCTTGACTTTCCCTAATTTCTATATAGTAAATTTTCCATAATAATGGCAGAACTTGTAGCCATGTGCTGACTTCATAATCATGTAGAGGGGAATATTCACTCCATGTACCATATTTAAATATAATAATCCAATTGGGTAGACCCAACTGAAGCAAAAACCTTTTACAGCCTAACTTCAGTGCTTTGAAGATGAGCCTGGGGGCTCTGCTGAGAGCTTTTAGGTTCCTTGTTTAAAGCAATAGTCAGTCTGGTGGTGTGCTGATAAATGTTTAGGTTCTCTCTCTCCAGGAAAGAAATGTGTGTGTGTTTGTGTGTGCGTGCGCATGTGTGTGTTTATTATCAATTTTACTGCACAAAAGATGTCGAGCCTATAATTTACAAATAATAAAATAATCACTACTCTTCATTGCATATTCCAGATAGCCAATCAATTATCATACAAAACTTCTGTTGATTTAGTCAAACTCATATCCATAGCCAGTCTGGGTTTGCAATTGATGAACAAGTGCCATTCTGTCATAAATACTATATAATTGTTTTAAATACTGGAAGAATATGTCATTAATTTTATTCTGCTCAGAATATAACCACTATAGTTGTGGCCCACTTTAAATTTAATCTGCATGTTCTTTATCACTCTCAAATCAACAAAAGAACATCAAGCTGTGATTTGTGGCATTTGCCTGTTTGGCTGATATCAAGCTACCAATGTGACTTTACTGAAAGTGAATGGGGAAGAGATGCACGGCAGCACTCCATTAGCCAGCATCTCTACCATACAGATATAATAGATGCAGATAACCTTAAGAGTACAGATAATAGGGGCGCCTGGGTGGCTCAGTCATTAAGCGTCTGCCTTCGGCTCAGGTCATGATCCCGGGGTCCTGGGATCGAGCCCCGCATCTGGCTCCCTGCTCAGCGGGAAGCCTGCTTCTCCCTCTCCCACTCCCCTTGCTTGTGTTCCCTTCTCTCGTTGTGTCTCTCTCTGTCAAGTAAATAAATAAACAAATAAATAAAAATCTTAAAAAAAAAAAGAGTACAGATAATAGTAAAACAGTTAGGAAGGGATGAGCTTTGTGTATTTATTACCTTTAAAAATATTTTTATTTAGGGCCACCTGACTGGCTCAGTCAGAAGAGTCATGCGACTCCTGATTTCAGGGTTGTGAGTTCGAGCCCCACGTTGGATGCAGAGATTCCTTAAAAATAAAATCTTAAAAAATACAAATTTATTTAATTGTAAGTTACATAGTTGTAGAACCTAATGTTAATAATGGCTGTGTTTAACAACTAGCTTGCAAAATTCCTGAAGTTGAACAATAGGCTCCTGGATCAGTCTGTTGCCTGGCAGACTGGAAAGACCCTGGGCCCTGAGGCCTCCATCCGGCCCATCCCAAAGATGTCACCAGAGGCTCTTGGTCTTGTCATGAGAAAGAACTCGAGGACAGACACAATACAGCAGATGAGCAGACAAGCAGGAAAGTTTATTAAAGTGGAAGTGCACTCTTGAGAGAGAGAGCAAGAGAGAGCCAGCAAGAAAGCTGTGCACACTGGAGTTTGGGTTTGTATCTTTTATTGATGGTTGTTGACAAGGGGGTAGAATATTCATTACTTGGGGCGGGGATTTCTTGGAAGCCAGGTTTTGTGCTTTTTCTTCCTTATTTGGCCAGGGGTTTCCAGCCTACTTTGTCCACTATCTTGGGCCTGTCTGGTTTAATCCTGTGTCTTGGGGTTTTGTTTTGGAGTGCTGCCAGAACAGGCTTCTGACTTTAGTTGGCCATGACTTCCTCTTTGCCAGCATCCTGTTATAAGACCTAACTCGCTGCAACTAACAAGTCCAACTCAAAAGTGGTGTTTGGTTATCAGATGTGGGTGTGGGGAGGATGAGGCTTGAATTCCAGCCCTGCCTTTTACTCTCAGTTTATAGAGTAAATTACTTACTGTTTGTTAAAGCACATTGTAAATTATAAACTATTTTATAAGTCTTAAGATTTTCCAGATTGGTATAATGCTAAGTGAAATAAGTCAGTCAGAGAAAGACAAATATCATATGATCTCACTCATATGTGGAAGTTAAGAAACAAAACAAACAAAAGAGAAAAAAGGAGACGAATGGAAAAAAATCCAAACACAGGCTCTTAAATACAGAAAACAAACTGGTGGCTCCCAGAGGGGAGTTGGGTGGAGGCATGGGTGAAAGGTGAAATAGGTGATGGGGATGAAGAGTACATTTATCATGATGAGCACAGAATAATGTATAGAACTGTAGAATCTTTATATTGCACATCTGAAACTAATATAACACTATTTGTTAATTATACTTCAATTAAAAAAAAGAGAGATTTTCCAGATCAAGCCAGACAGATGAAAATAAAGTACAGCTGTCACTGTTGGGTCTCCTCTTTAAGCCAGGTCCTGTGCTAAGAACTTCACATACATTATCTTGCCTGGACTTCTTAGGAGATAAGTACTACCACTGCTCTCCTTTAAAGAAGGGAAAACCAGGGCTTAACAAGAATCAGCAGGGCCCTGGTCAGTACTGGTGGTGGGACTCAGAGCCATGCCCTGGAAACACTCATAGCTTCTGCTAAGGATTGCAGAGATGGGAGGAACAGTACAAAGCAGGCTCTTTTTAAATCATCTTTCTCTTTTCTCCTCCATTCTTCTTCTTGATGTGGGTATGGTGGTGGGAGAATTTCCCTTTCTTCCCCCTGAGTGTAAAATCACACCATGCTTGTTATAGAACAACAGAATATTTATGGAAGCATAGAGGTAGAAATAAAAAATGACTTGATTTTATCACCCAGAGGCAACCAAGATTTTAACTTTTAGGAGTATGTATCAATAAAATTTGGGTCCGTAACATACCAAATATAAATAATAAGGGTGCCTGGATGGCTCACTCGGTTAAGTGTCTGACTCTTGGTTTCCGCTCAGGTCATGACCTTATGGGTCATGAAATTGAGCCCTGCTTGGGGCTTCGTGCTCAGCAGGGAGTCTGCTTGAAGATTCTCTCCCTTTGCCTCGCCCCTGACTCAGCTTTCTCTATGAAATAAATAAATCTTTAAAAAATGTAAATAATATAGGGCGCGTGGGTGGCTCAGATGGTTAAGTGTCTGCCCTTGGCTCAGGTCATGATCCCAGGATCCTGGGATCGAGTCCCGCGTCGGGCACAGGGAGCCCGCTTCTCCCTCTGCTTCTCTCTGTCTCTGTCTCTCATGAATAAATAAATAAAATCTTAAAAAAAATAAAAAATGTAAATAATATATAATACAGTAAATATCAACATATGCTTTTATTTATTGAACAGTTAATTAACTTTCTGTTGTTACTTCCTGAGTTTGCAAAGAATAATCCTTTTCAGAGCTGCAGTCCTTGACTATTTGGAAAATAAAACTTAGGGGCTGGAACTACAGAAATAATCCTTTTCAGAGCTGCAGTCCTTGACTATTTGGAAAATAAAACTTGGGGGCTGGAACTACAGAAACAGGAGCTGCATATACTTACCATGTCTTTTCCTATTTATTGCAATCTTTTCCCACCGAAGATAGCCTCCAGATATATTAGCTAGCAGCATATGAGTAGTTTGAGCTTAACTTCTGTTTCTTACTTTTTTCCATCTCCTGGTAGACAGAAAGTAGGAGAGTCAACATTTGGACGATCCATACATTCACTATGTATTTCCTGGATAATTTCATATTTGATCTAATATTGAGAATACTTGCTATTATTTCCATGCCTGATCTGTAAATCTGAATTCTTCTGAATTCTGTTTGTTAGTGCCTTGCAGACAAGGAAGGAAGGAAAGATTTCCATATCAGAAGTGCTTATCCGTTCAAAAGAGAAAACCAAACCAAAATTCATAGCAGGGTTCAGGCTAGATTTTGATGCATCTAAACAGTGGAGACATTGCCCATGAAGAACAAAATCATATGGAGTGACATTTGGTCACTGACCTAACTAAGGGTACTTCTGGGGGCCTTTAATCTACTGCGGCAACAATCATATTTGACCACAGTCAGTGAAACATTTCCCCTTTTACATTCAGTTATGTGACCAGTGAAATCATTTAATAAGCTCCGTCCTGGAGCTCACGATATATAGGTCCTATGTGGTTTGGCCTAGTAAATCCTTATCCCCGTCTTGATCTTCAGATGTCTAACAGGTCATATTCTGTGAAAGAAATGTTTTTAGATTTTGCACATAAGATTATGTTGGTTATTTTCTTGTTTAAGGTGACCAAGCTCTATAGAGTTGGAAAAATAATGTTTGATTGGGAAACAGAGGGTAGAGTGAAGGTGAAGAAGGGGTATTTTATATTGACCATTGCTAAAACATAATGTTTATAGCTTTTATGACCATTGTCTTGAAAACAGTGGCATACGGGACAGTTAGGGCTCAAAGAAGAAAAGCTGTCTTTTTGTACATTAATCCGAGTTGCTCTGTAAAGATTGCTTCCTGAGAAACTGTAGTGGTTACTAACAGAAGCAATGGTCTAGTGTATTTATTTTATAGCATTTTGTTAATAGCAATGATCACATTTTGTTTTAAAGATAAATTTTTAAAATCATAAAATTTGTTCTCTTTTGAAATGTTTTGATAATTTGATTTAAATTATGGTTTTGTTACAGTATATATTCAGTCCTAATTGGTAGAATATTCCAGCATTATATGTTTAGTGATAACAAGCTTCTTGATGGTCTGTTTTTCTTTCTTTATCCATACTTTGTTCCACACATGTAACCACAAACCCATAATTATATAGATTTTTTTTTCCTTAAAAAGAAAAAGAAAAGCCAGACAGAAGCTCTTCCTGCCAGAAATAAAACTCAGCCTTACCAGAGCATTTAAAGCTTAATAGAAGTCTTAGCTGGTCCCCTTTAGAGACCTCAGTGTATCTGTTTTCTACTGTTGAGTGGAGGAAAGTATTTAGAGTTTGCTTCTCTATTGTTTGATTAGGTTTTCTTTTAGGGAGAACAGGGTTAAACTTCATATAAAAAAGGTATTAGTATTATATCTATTAGTATTATATCTATTTTTGTAAAAGTGAGTCCTTCAGAGTTTAGTTTTTCTCCCTCTTTTTTCCTCCTCAGGAACAGATTTATAAGACTGATTCTGTGTGGGTCATGTGCAAAGACACTTCGATGACAAGGATAAAACCCTCATGTGCCGCAGTATCTCTTATGTTCTGTTTGCATCATAAATTTTATTTTATAATATATGTCATATTATCCCTCCCCCCAATTTATGATTGGCTTTTATAAGACTGTCCAAAATGAAAATCCTATGAATAAATGAAGATGTTATCTTAGATGTTCCTTTTACTCTGGTGCCTGGGGACTAGGCAGCCGGAGAATAGAACAAGAAATGATAGCTTTTGTCAGAGAGTTCTGAATAGGAATGTGAGAGACGTTCCTGGCAGCTAGCTCCTGGACAACGTTTAAAGCTATAGAGAGAAGAATCTCCTTTTGCACCGGGGTACCAAAGTATAAAGAGCGTTCAGTGTGCTGCATGACATCATACTATCCAGAATATGAGTGTGAAAGAAGATACAAGACACTAAATTTCTGGAATCTCATTAGATCCTGTTAAAACAGCAGTTTCTGTTCCCACACACAGTCATCTATTAGACTTCCTAGTCCATATGTTGAAGAGACTCAAAATATACTTATTGATTGGTCTTAACTTGCAGAATGTACCATTGGCTCTCTCATTCTTTCCTCCCTCCTACCTTCCGCATGCCCCTACCACACATCAAAGGAATAAAAAAAAAAAAAAAAGAAAAACAGGACTGAACCATTCTATTTTGGGGACTTACTAAAATCATTTTAAATCCGACTAATAAAAGTTCTTTATAAGCAATCTCAACCATTTGAACTAATCTCCAATATATCTTATACCATATTGCATATTCTAGACAAACAATGCACATATAGCTAATTATGAGGTAGATATGGGTGCATTGTAGCTTATAGATCAGATGTTTCATAGATTAAAAAATAAGTGCATAGATCCCTTCCAACACAGTTTCCTCCTACGGAAGGCCAGGACGGCCTAATTTTTCTGGTAGGTAAAAACAGGAAAACGAAACTTCAAATCAGAAATTGTCATTTAATGTAGTTGTTCATGCTTTATTCCATTACAGTGAGGATGACTGCTGGTCTAATTTAGAATCTTAGTGCCACTCTGTCCAGCTTATTGTCTTTAAGGTTTATCAGCTGTGCGATGGAGCTAAACATTTGTGTTTTACTGAAGACAGACACGTTGAAAGAGAAGGAGAACCCCAGGGACAATGGAAGTAGTCACGACAGAGGTTTCAGTGTGAACAAGTATTTGTCCCGTGTGTGAGACAGATGTTCACCCCCCCGCCCTGTGCCAAAAGAGAAGTATAAATAGGTGATTAAACTAGACACACTGTGATATATAACTTATTTTCAGTGTTGCCAATTTGGTTTAGTAGTAAAGGGAAGAATAGTAGAAAGATTATTTTACCTTATCTCAGTGGCCTTAATAATCTTTGCTTGGGGGGGGGGGCGCCTGGGTGGCTCAGTCGGTTAAGCATCTGCCTTTGGCTCAGGTCATGATCTCAGGGTTCTGGGATCAAGTCCCGCATCGGGCTCCCTGCTCAGCAGGAAGTCTGCTTCTCCCTCTCCCTCTGCTTATGCTCTGTCTCTGTGTCTCTATCTCAAATAAATAAATAAAATCTTTATTAAAAAAATCTTTGCTTTGGACTCTCATTGCTGGAATTACATATCATGTTGGTGGACTGTTCCTTATGGATATCTGACTGACAGACAATCTTGTGGGCCTGAGGGAGGTTTGTTTCACAGTTAAATCTCCTTGGTCTTTAAACTTAGGAAAATCAGAATTAAATTAGCTATTTGGAGAAATGAAAAACTGGACATTTACTTTTCCTTCAAACTAATGTAAGTGGTAAATGTATATGGCATTTAAATTCCTTAACAGCAAGTTAGTTTGCCATTTGCTTATAAATAAAGGTTCTAGAATTTTCCTGCGTCTTTTCTAAATTGGAAACAAAACAAAACAAAATCCAAAGCTTTATTTTTTCATGGTCGGTCACGTATGTCATAGAGCTCTATTGATGATGGCCTCTTCTGGAGTCAGAGAAATATGTATTAGAGTCCTTTTTTCATCACTGCCTAGCTGGTTGACTATTGGAAAATTATTACCCTTTCTCAACCTCAGTTTCACAGTCTGTAACATAAAGATGATGAAAGTACTTACCTGAAGGATTGTTACAAAGATGAAATTGGATAATGTGTGTATATACTGCCTGCCACATAATAAGTGTTCAATATATAATTATTGTTATTTTTAGGATCATCTTAGAGCTCAAGTCCTATTGCTGAATTCCAGTAGGGCTGTTGCTATTTGCTCCCCGTCCCCCCATCTTATTTTTTCCTTTTTGGTCAACTGCCCAAATTTGAAATGTTCTTTGTTACCATCCCTCCCAGTATTTTGTGGCAATTCTTTTTTTTCAGCCACTTTTGTACGAGGCAGGCATTCCTTTTCAGTATCAGCTGATTATCTCTTGTGATTCTGAGAGATATTACAGGTTAAGTCAATGCCTTCATTGAAAAAGACAATGTTCTTCCATTACAAAATTCCTCACAATGTTATTTCAGCAAATCATTCATTCACCTGTTCATTCATTCATTCATTCATTCATTTCCTAAGCATCTGGGGAGTGTATTAGATACCAAAATGACAACTTTGAATGAATCCTGGACCCTGTCTTGAGGGAGTCTAATGGGAGCTCAGATATGTCCCTAACCATGGCTGATAGGAGTACAAGTTGTCTGAATGATACACCTGATTCATACAAAGGGAACAAACAAGACTGTCATGGGAAATACAGCCTAAGTTTTTCAAAATTTATGTTGCCAGCTTCATCATTCTTGAATGTATCCAGAAGTTCCCTTAACAATCTCCATAACTGTTTTTATCAGCCCATCTTCTAATTATACTTGTTTCCCTTCTACGAACATTCTGAATAATTAAAGCACACATGCACATTATTATTTTTAGTGTTCTCATTACTTGTATGCAATAGGATTGTTTTTGTAATATTTTACCCTTCACCTATACCGGTCAGCTTTTGTGGGAAAACCCAGTGTCTACATCCTTGTAATTTGCTTCTGTATTCCTATCAGTGTACAGGCTTGCAGAACAGATCGTGTTTATAAATCGCTTGGGTTCCTCCTATGAATTTGCCTTTAGTTTGTGCACACACAGATAATTCACATATAGAGTACTCCTCTGGGGAGTCAAGTTTATACTCTATGGTTGCTATGAAAAGCCAGGTGCTCATTTCGTTAGTGATGGAGCCATGCAACTGAGGGTTCTTGTGTACCCTGATGCCGTAAGTCAGATTTCTCACAGAAAGAAACGCTGAACAGACACCGTCTGGTTTCCCTATACCTGGATAGTTTCAGGCTCTTATCCCTAAATAGCCCATTATCAGTAAGTAACTTTGAGGAAATCAGGCAACATAAATGTATTTTTGTTTAAACAAATAGCTCCTAAATGCTGAGTTCCCAAATCCCCTGTGTCTTTCCAATAATGCTTATGCTGAAATGAGCATTTCTTTGTCCCCTTCTGTTTCTTTGTTCTACTTGCTCACTTTACTGTTTTGGCAATTTGGTACTTATTTTTGTTTTTTCCTTGTTTTCTACCCTAGGGATAAACTCTTTATTATTATTTTTTTAATCTATATTCCATTAATCACCAGATTCACATTAATCATTCATCATCTTCCCTTTTCCTCCACTTTTCATCCCTCTGGCTTTATTCCATGCACCTGCTTCTTAAGTGGTGGTGGTTAATATGATATGAGGCCTTGCCTAGGAGATCAGGTGGCTTATCAGCTTTCAGAGAATTTCTTAAATGTATTTACACCCCTTTTATGAGAGCACGTCTTCTTTGGACCTACTTCCTTCTGTTTGGAAGAGGCCTGGCATATGGCAGATGTTCACAGGGGCCTGGGAGAATAGACAAGTGGAGGAGAAATCTCAGGATGGTTATGTCTTGAACAGCTCAGTGAATGGTCTTCAACATTTACTAGATTGACCAAATTTTTCAAAAAAGGGAAAAAAGTCCCTTTGAAGATATGTATCGTTTGTAGCTGCTTTGACCAATGCGAGTCCTCCAGATAGTTCTGACTTCTTTTCCTGCTTTTCATCCCACTTGACCCTCAAGTAAACATTTGTCAATAGTCTCTATGCTCCATATTCAAAGCCAGGGACCCAAAGTCACTATCTTAAAGTAGAATACAAAGGGGAGGGGGACTGGGATTAAACCATATTCGTTTATGACCTTTACCTGCTTCCTTATTCTAACAGCCAGGAGTAGAACCATTACATTGTGTTCAGCTGAAAGCACAAAATTGCTAATCTGAATCAAGTTCCAGAATGCTGGTTTGCGTTAAAGCAAACAAACAGAAAGCTAGTGACATTCCTGAAGGCATGCCTCCAAGTTTTTAATGTAATTACTTCCTGGTTCCTGAGACGTGATTAATTAGATAAAAAGAGATCAAGCGGAATCCAAAGGATAGAAGAGATTTTTTTAAACGGGGGTGACTCTGGGCTTCAGAGCTATGAGAAGTTACTGGGTCCAGGGACACAAACATCTCCACCAGCCCACCATTAGGGCAGGAAAGCCTCTCGAACTCAAGAACCTCTGAGAGTTACGGGGAGAAAGGTGAGCTGGAGGGATAAAAAAGGATTTTTTTTGCCCCCTTGAGTCTGCGGGACATTTTGTTAATTTATTTCCAGTCTCGTCTTTCTCTACCCCGGGTTGTCTGCTTTCACGGACATCAAGGCCATTTTATTGAAATATTTGCAGATTCTTGATCAAGCACTTAGTCTGACATACTTTTTCTATCATTACTGCTAACTTAAGTTCTGCTCTGACCACTGACCACCACGTCAGGCCCCGTTCTGTCTGGGAGCTCCTTTGATTTCGAAGAGGCACCTTATCTGGCAAGCTCATCCTTTGTATCTCCTTTTTATAAATACCTTTTAACCAGCTTCAAGATGAGGGAAAAGAGGATCACTTAAAATTCCCCATAATTTTTTTTTTAAGCTGGCAGAGTTGTGAAGTTGTGAAAGTTTAGGACTATAGATTAATGTAGCCCTTGAGCCTCTGGGCTGTGGAAAATACCTCTCTACCTACATTTTTTATTTCACTACCCCCCGACCTCCCCGGCATGCCTCTTATCTTCTTCTGGGTGGTAAGGAGTAAATAGTGATGCTTGCCAGAAACAAAGGATACAAGAGAAGGGACATAAACAAATATCAGTAAGTTTTCTAGTCATAACTAGAGAATCATGGAATCTAATTGCTGGAATGGACCTTAAAGATTAGACACTGGGTTTTCAGCTTTTTGTCCCCTTGGAAGAAGAGAACACAAATCCCCACAGCAGGAATTCTCAGTGTTGGTTGGGGTATGGACGTAGCCATGCAGCTTGAGTGAGTCAGAATCTGGAAGGTTGTGCTGGGTGTGGGTATTATGTCAGAAAAAAAATTCACCCCTTGGGACATGGCCCTTCACATCTGCCCTCCTTGCTTCCTTTCCTGCACCTGCTCGAATCATTGGCTTAGAGAAACCTTCTCATTTACAGATAAGAAAATGGAGTTCCATAGAGAGGTCAAGGGGCTTGAATAAAGATCATTAGACCTTAAGAAATACTTTGCCCCCTTGTTTTTTTAGGCATTTCTTGTCTCACAGAGAAACCCATGACAGAAATCAGGCTAATATTGCTGTTGGGACAAGAACTGTGTTGAACAATAGGCATCTTGTTCTCCAGTGAAAAATTATTTGTGATCCCATCGTATTGTGAATTAGTGATAACAGTTAGCCTTGAGGTCTTTGAAAAGGCCCTGCTGCTAGGAGCTGCCCACCTTCTTCTCTGTCATCATACTCATTCCTCATCTCCCCTATTTGTTTTACTGCTCTGAGTTTCTTTTCTTGCCATGCTCAACTCGATCACGTATTTGTGAAGCCACTTTTTAAAAAAAAGATTATTCCTGGAAATCTGCTATGGAATCAAAGCAATACATTTGTATTTTAGACTTAAAAAGTGAAAAGCCTGCAAATGCAGTGATGAATTTTTATAATCATAAAGCCACATTTCAGAAGCACTAGAGGAGATTGCTGTTTGAAAGAACCATGTGATGGGTCTTATGGTAAAACAAGTAATTAGTATCACATTTGTTTGGACCCCAACTATTCCCAAAGCCAATTTCTAAGGGGACCATGGATCACAGGGCAGATCTGAAAGTGGGGCCAGGAAAGCACACCTTCTAATTCTAGAAGTAATAAGATGGCGGGAGAAACAAACAGCTCCCATTTCTTTGCTTTCTAAACCTTGAAAGACTTCTGGAAAAAAAAATCAAATTTTTCATCCTAAATTTAAAGAAATGCAAAGAACATTTTTGGCATGTTTAAAAATTAAATGGTTAAATCATTTTTAAAGTATATTCATTTAGAATCTCAATGCTATAATAATTGGTTTCTCAATATTGTCTATTTACAAGTATATAAACAAGTTCTTTACTGGTTGAATACTGCACACCTTCTTTTTAAATTCATATTTTCATTTTCTTACCTCACAGAATGTTATTAAAAATTTTTCCTGATCATCTTTTAGTCCCAGAACCTTAAAAAAAAAAAAAAATTCCTGAATCCATCATCCTCTAAGTTCTGAAGTTACATCTGAATTGAGTTATTACTATTATTATTGGCACAGATCAAAACCACAAATATATAACAAACATTGAGTATTATTAAATATAACAAGTAAATTTATTGGATCTTTATTAATAAGATGGACAGGTTGCTTTTTTCAAAATAGTTTTTGTATCATTTATTTTAGGAATGAGACAGAATTTAGTACAATTCGAGTTCTTCTTTTTTTTAGATGTAAATATTGAAAAATTTTTCTCACATAATAAGTAGATGAGATTGGAGAGATTTTTATGTTTTTTTTTTAAGATTTTTTTTTAATTTATTTATTGAGAGAGAGAGTGATAGAGACCATGAGAGGGGGAGAGTCAGAGGGAGAAGCAGACTCCCTGCCAAGCAGGGAGCCCAATGTGGGACTCAATCCCGGGACTCCAGGATCATGACCCAAGCCAAAGGCAGTCGCCTAACCATCTGAACCACCCAGGCGACCGGAGAGATTTTTATGTTACTGAATTTTTTAAACTTTCCAGTTTTATGCCAAAACATCACATAATAATTTCCCATTACCATCAAGTTACTTTTTGTGATTCATTCTTTGACAACTCAATTAGTTCTCCTTAATTTTGTTGCAAGGAAAAAACTGACTTGCAAAACGATTTGCTAATCAGTTGCATGAGACACTCACTTTCTCTGTTTCTGGGAGGTATACTAAGGGGTGCCCAAAGCTTCTCAAGTGCCCATGAATTGTACTTGTTGCTTTTTCTCTTAGAGGCACCGTGTTGAACGTACATGCTCAGATTTGGGAAACTAGAAATATTCCGAAGTTCAATACAACTCTGCAGATTTTTTTGTTTGTTTTGGACAAAATACTTTATCTTATCACATGCTTTAAATATATTTCATCAAAACCTTGGAGCTGCAGGTTTAGCTCAATTTTATAGAAAATGTCTACCACATAACCTACTTTTGGAGACTTATTTGCTGAATCGTCTAGGTCAGGTTTATTTTCTGCTTGGTTGATTTTTTTCCATTCAAATAAACTTTCTCATGGGTCTCTGAATGACTTATCCTTTCACTTCTGAATTCTCAGTCTAAAATGGATTGCTAGATATGGTGAGAGGGTTGTAATAGTCTGCCCCTGGGAGAAATAAGGCACCTCCATTGTTGGTATTTCTTATTGATTCCCTTTTTGCTTTGCTCTCATGGGACTTTTCTTCAGGAGCTGTATATTCATTGACAATGGCTTGCAAATGAAAAGGCAGCATCTTTAAATAGAAATTGTCATCCCCATGACTCCTTGACTTACAAGTGCATTCTCAGACAGATCAATTTTAGGAAAGAAGTTGAGCTTCTGGAAATTGATTCTCTTAAAAATATCTCATTTTGTGAACTCTGGTTGGAAGACCAGTATTACAAAATCTGTAAAAATCAGAAGAATGAAGATACATAATAACCTAAGGACATTTGGTGTATGGATGATCAGTTTTAACCCCCTTCATGTGTTCTGAGGAATTCAGTAACTGATGCTCATATTCGTGATCTGGACTCACGACAGTTTAATTATGAGGACAAATTGCCTAAGAAGACATTTTAGATTAATTTCCATGTAATGTGAGGAAGCTAAAAATAAAAGGTAAACTCTTTGATACTGAAAGTTGTAAATCCTTGGAATTCATGTCTTTTGCACCTAGTTCTTATGGTGAAATATTCTGTACATTGTCACAAATAGGAACCTCTTCAGGATCAATTTTCCGGGGTTCTATAACCACATTTGTAAAGAGTTTAGAAAATTTTCTAAGCTCATACAAGAAACCTACTATAATCTAAATCTAAGAACTGATAAATAAGCCAGTGCATGTAATTGCTCACAGTGTATTACTTCAAGGTTTCTACCTTGTGGACAGGAAGGAAGCATTAGAAGGTCACCTCAAGAAAACAGAAAATTTTCATATTAGAGAATGTGAATCAAAATTATTTTTATCTTTCCAATAATGTGTCATTATGCCATGACTCCTATATAGACTGAGAATTCAATGGAATTATATAGATTATATTTTTATGCTTTTACTTTCTGTAAAACATGGAACTATCCACATCCTATATCATCTCCTCCTCCCTGCATAATTCTGCTGCAATGAGAAATATTCAAATGCATCTTGGAACCAAATAACTTATTTTGTATGCAGTTAAACTGGTTATATAAGAAATATCAGAAAGGACTTCAGCTATGCCTCTTACATGATTAGCTGACTCAGTACGGACAGTCCTGAAGGTAAGCTTGTGATCTTAGGGTACATTACTGTGCCCTATTTGCAGTGTCTTCCTTGGTTATTAAGACAGAACAGAATGTCAAGCTTAACTCCCCTTGGTTGTCTGGTCCACACTGACCAAGGCGCAGGTAAACCCAGATGCTAAGTGGCTATGTGGGATACTTAACCTCCCTAAACTGTAGTTTCTTCGTCTGAAAATTGGGATGAACATAGTACTTACTGCATAGGATTGTTGAGTGAAATAAATGCTTGAATGTGTGTAAAGCACTTTATAAGGACTTAATAATATTAGCTGTTATGATTGCTAATTTGCCTGAAATAATAGCCTGAGTGAAAAATATGAACTAATACTGGATGATTTGAATGAAATTTTTTCAGTTTGATGCAAGTTTGAGATCACCCCCATCAATATTTATCATTTACTCTTTTTTGTCATCATGTGTAGAAATGCATTATCATTATCTTAGTCTGTTTGGGCCACTATAACAAAAATACCACAGAGTGGGGGAGCTTAAGCAACAGAAGTTTAGTTTTCACAGTTCTGGGAAGTCAAGATCAAGACACTGGCACATTTGTTGTCTGGTCTTGAGCCTGCTTCCTGGTTCATAGAGGGGTCTTCTTGCCATGTCCTCACATGGCAGACGGTGCCAGAGAGCTCTATGTGGTCTCTTACAAGGACTCATTCCATTATATGACCTAATTATATAATATGGGCCCAGAGGTCCCCACCTCCTAATACTATCACATTTTGGGTTAGGATCTCAGCATATGACTTTTATTCTTGGAACATTGGGACTCAATTTTAATTATCATCTATTACTAGTTTCAAGATGCCACCTAGGTAGATGAAGCTTCTTGCCACGTAAAAGATTTTTAATATAAACTTTCTTCACTAATGACTCAGGGCAGATCTAGGGTATCATCTCATCATAGAGTTCCCCACCAGCATAGAAAGCAGTTCTTCAGGGGCCCCTGGGTGGCGCAGTCAATTAAGCCTCTGACTCTTGGTTTCCGTTCAGTACATGATCTCAGGGCTTTGAGATTGAGCCCCGCATTGGGCTCCTTGGTCAGCATGGAGTCTGCTTGAGATTCTCTCTCTCCCTCTCTCTCTCAGATAAATAAATAAAATCTTAGAAGGAAGGGAGGGAGGGAGGGAGGGAGAAAGGAAGGAAGGAAGGAAGGGGCACCTCAGTGGCTCAGTTGGTTAAGCATCTGCCTTCAGCTTAGGTCATGATCCCAGAGTCCTGGAATAGAGTCCCGCATGGGGTGGGCAGGGAGTCTGCTTCTCCCTCTACCCTTTCCCCCTGCTCATGATCTCTCTCTCTCAAGTAAATAAATAAATAAAAATCTTAAAAAAAAAAAACAACAGAGTTTACGTATGATAGTGGAGGAAAGTACTTTAGCATTACAGAGAAAAAAAGCACAAAAATAGAACTAAAGATGACTGAAAACACCTAAGAGAACCAGAGCACATGCCATTATAGTCTTCTGACACTGAGTGAAGGCTAGGGCTCTCTTCTCATCCTTATTTTTTAAAGATTGATTTATTTATTTGAGGGGGGAGGGGCAGACGGAGCAGGAGAGAGAATCTCAAACAGGCTCCACGCCTACCATGGAGCCTGACATGGAGCTCAATCTCAGGACCCTGAGATCATGACCTGAGCTGAAACCAAGAGTCGGACTCTCAACCGACTGTGCCACCCAGGTGCCCCTGACTCCTCATTCTTCAGAAGGACCCAATAAAATATAGTAAATACTATTGGTGAGTGAAACTGATGAGGAAAGAAATGCAATTACTGTGCAGTATTTGTTGGGAATTTCAAGAGTGATAAAGCAGAGTTTAGAATGAGACTATGTGGAATGCTGAGTAGCTGTATCAGATTGTGGAATTCATTTACTGAGGAGGTTAGCTGCCAGTTTTCTGCAAGAAAAAAGTCCAAATTAGTTCAATTATTTTAATGATTATTATTTAACATGTGCTAAATGCCCACAGTTCACATGATATCAGAATGCACCATGGAAGAAACTGAACTTGCTATTGGATTTAATTAGTCTCTCAAGTTAATTGCCAATATGGGCCACATTCCTTACATGAGTAAAATTGGAGTGTGAGAAAAGATAATGTCCCTCCCTCGTTAAGCTGCCCATCGTAGATTTATAGGGTGACAGTGAGGCCCATTCAGGCTTAGTTTTGATAGCTTTTATTACTGACAGCATAGAGTAAGTGGTGATCCATCCTTTCATTACAAGACTCAACCCCAAAGCTGTGGCACAAACACGACCACCTCTAGCCGGGAGGTTTCAAATAGCTGTTTGTAGTTTGATACTCAGCTTGTCCTATTTTTTTTCTGCAAGCCCAGACTTCTTTTGTTCTTCCAAAGTGTGGAGCATTGCCATGTAGGGCACTGCCTGACCCCTGCCAAGAAGGACAGCCCTTATAACTGCAGCCTTCCCCAGAGTAGGATTCAGCTAGTGACTTCTGTCAATGAGGTGAGTTTGTAGATCTTAGGAACTTCCCTTCACACAGTTATGTGCCTGGCATGTGACTCCCACCACCAGCTTGTGCTTGTCAAGCACTGTGGACAGGGACTTTTATAATGGCTGGGATATTGTTGATAACCTGCAAAAACTGGAAGACCATATGTATCCTGTCTTTCCATCAATGTCTGCTTCTGTGGGAGCTTAGGTTGGGTTCCCTAGAAGCAGAACCTGAGATGGGGATTGCTGTGCAGGGGGTTTATTAAGGTGGGGCTCTTGGGAAAAACCAGAAAGGGAAGGGATTGGGGAATTAGGTTACGGTAGGGCAAGAAGCTACCAAGGGTGTGGTTTCCAGGGAAATCAGCCTGATCACAGGGGGAGCTCTGGAGCACGAATCGTACCAGAGTCAGCCCCACCCGGAGGCAAGACTTTTGTACCTGCCCTTTGTATCAGTCAGTCATTAACTATGGGCCTGGGTGGAGGGTGAGTATGGTGGTATATCTCCTGGGCATCTCTGGGTAGGAGGACTCTAATCACTCAAGGGCAGTCCACTGGAGAAGACGGTGGGAGCACCTGCAGGGAGGAATGGGCTATGGAACTGGGATCTGGCTGGGACGTCACAACCCCTGCCAAGTGTAGAGAACACATTCTATAGTGGCATAGGGCATTTGCATGCACAAGAGAACACAAGTTCCCTTCAACTTCAAAATTCTGTGGCAGAATCAGAATGCATTGTAACTATGGATTGTTAATTGCGTGCCCTGATTCAGTTTTTAATAAGAGACCAAGAACTGATAGGATGAAAATTAAATAGTACCTTTTTTAGCTTTATAGAAAATGAAGTAGTTATCAAATAGACCTTCACCTGAGAAAAAGAATATGACACTTCTTAACCGCACTGAACCTAATTAATCTTTCACCCCTCCACAGATTTTTAGTATAATGTTGTTAATGCCTGTAAAGGTAATTAAAGAAGACAGATGAAAAAATGATTCTACTCTCATGCCAAGGAGGAAGTGAGGTATGCAAAGTGTCTGGGAGCTACAAAATACAGCCTCTTGTCACATTAAATGACAGGGCCTAAGTCTGTGATGTAAACATATTATTGCAAATGTCAGTGCTCAGAGAATTGTTTAGACAGACTACAAAGATGATTACTAAAGAAATAGCAAAAGCAATAAAATATAGAACAACAACCCTTCATTGGCTAAGTTATAATTCAAACTTGTTATCACTATGAATGAACCATTTCATATATAGGCTTACCTTTTCTTAGCCTATTTCAATAAGACAGCAAGATAAAAGAAGCAACATTTGATATTAAAATATTAAGTACATTAATGTAAATCATGAAACTTTTACATCTCAAATTGCAAAGGATGTATTCCAAGGTTCATATCTCCCTCCCTCCCTCCCTCTCCTTTCCTATCAAAGATATTAGTAGCTTACTATAATAAATCCAATTATGAAACTTCCTACTGCATGGGTTTCAGAGTTTAGCCATATATATATATATATATATATATATATATATATATATATGTTTGTATAACTAGATATTTTCTGTAGGGTGGAGTAAAAACACTTTATTCATGTATTTTTCACTAAAGCTTTAAGTCTGCTAAATTACTCCTGAAAGATTCAATCTAAAGAGAAATTTTGTGGTATATAGTTTATTTAAAAGAGTGATGCATTTCTTTGAATAAAATTAGTTGTAAAAAGATACTAGGAATTTTTTTCTCCAATCTGTTCATGTTTCTTTAGTACCTTCTTTTGATTTTTCATGTTTTTTTTTTTTTTTTTGTCAGAAAGGAAATCTTAGACACAGGAGTTGGTAATGGCCCATTACATAAATCTAAAGTGTCAAGTGTTACCCCTAAAGTATTTATAACCTTCGGTTCATGAAAATTTTTAAATTTCCTGAAGAATTTTGTTGTTTAGCATTTGCTATGGTCATTGACAGTGCTATATTCACGGTAGAATTTTTTAAATTTTATTTTATTTAAATTTAATTAATTAACATTAGTGTATCATTCGTTTCAGAGGTAGGGTTCAATGATTCATCAGTCGCATATAACATCCAATGCTCGTTACATCATGTGCCCTCTTTAATGCCGATCACCCAGGTACCCCATCCCCCCCCACCCCCCCTCCAGCAACCCTGTTTGTTTCCTATAGTTAAGAGTCTCTTGTGGTTTGCCTCCCTCTCTGATTTCGTCTTATTTTATTTTTCCCTCCCTTCCCCTATGAGCCTCTGTTTTGTTTCTTAAATTCCACATATGAGTGAAATCATATGATAATTGTCTTAATCTGGGACTGACTTATTTTGCTTAGCATAATACCCTCTAGTTCCATCCACGTCGTTGCAAATGGTAAGATTTCATTTTTTGATGGCTGAGTAATATTCCATTGTAGATATATATCATGGTAGAATTCTTATAGATTTTTATTTATTTATTTAAGTAGGCTCCATGCCCAACATGGGACTTGATCTCACAACTCTGAGATCATGAGCCACACTCTCTACCAACTGAGCCAGCCAGGTGCCCTTTCATGGTAGGATAATTTTTTAAACATTCTGGTTCAGATGATTGTTGAAGTGATAAAAGAAACAAAAACCCCAAAAGTAGTGCTTGAAGTTGTCTTCTGATTCTTCTTTTGGTACATTAAATCCATATTAAATTATTTTTATTATTATTAAATCCATATTAAAAGAGGCTCAAAACCAGAATTGTACCATTAGCCCTGGCCTGTTTGAGTAAAACTGTTTACAAACCCTCTTTGCCAATAGAATATTTACCAAGGCCTTTATTTTAAGATGTGATTTCAGACAGTTTTTACTTTAAAAAGTGTTACTGTAGGCAGAGTGGGTTCTGCTCTTGCTACAGCCTGCTTGTTTTGCCCACAAACTGTCTTGTTCCATTGCCTTTCCTTGCTGGCTCTTCCCCTTTACACACTCTGATTCTAGACTTTGTAGGATGAGTTAGTGTGGGTATGAACATGGAGTAAGGAGAGGGACCATTCCTATTTCTCGGTCCTTTACTCGAAGGTAAACTTGCTAAGAATCCACATGTTTGAACCAACCTTCCCAGCAATATCAAAGGGCTGACTTGACCTCGTGTCCCAGGCCCCATCCCATGGTGCTCTAAACACATTCTGTCCTTCATTCCTCACATCAGCTGTAGGTGACACAGACACTATCATTGGATTTTAGTCTGTGAAAACAAAATTCAGAGAAGTCAAGCTACTGCACCACACAGCCTGCTCTAAAAAAGCTTCTTTTTGTGACTGAGGGACCAGTATTAACAAAAAGACGTAAGTATTAACAAATATAGTTGTAACATACTGATAGTCTATTTAAGAAATCCTTGGTGTCAGTTATAGAAACTCTAGCCCTTTTTAAGATGAGGTGTTTATCATCATTACCTTCACTACCATTAGTCATCTCCATCATTATCACCAGTGTTGTCACTGTCAATCACCATCGTCACCTTCACCATCCTCACCGCCACATCACCATCACTATCATCACCATCACCATCATCACCATCCTCACCATCACCATCCTCACCATCATGACCATCACCATCACCATCACCGTCATCACCATCACCATCCTCACCATTATCAGCATCATCACTATCACCATCATCATCACCAGCACTCACCACCTCCACCACTTCCTCCTTCTTCTCCTATCTACCATTTATTAACTAGCTCTTATATGGCAACCCTCAGATGCATGCTTTACCTTTAGCAAGTTTGTTCTCTAATTCCCCTGAATTTGATGAAAAAGTTTTCTGATGTGGGCAAGTAGCCCGTCTACGCCTGATCACATGAAATTATGGAGAAATCATGAGCTTGGGAGTTTGACACATCTGAGTTCCTAGTTATAATCATAATCAAGTTGGATAACATATCTGAGCCTCAGTTTCTTCACCTCTCCCATGGGCTAAATAATTCCTGTCTTATAGTTTCTAGGGAGAATTAAATGAGATGGTGTGTATATCAAATACTTAGCACTATGCTGCAAACACAGTAGCCACTCTGGAAAAGTTGGTTCCTCTCCCCCTCCTAAGTACCTCTCATGTAGAGAGGAGATGACAGGAGGCATAGATCATTACCAAATTAATGGTATAATGAAAAACCCCTTATTGTGTATTTAATAATTACATTTCTCATTCACCTATGTTTGAAATCATACTTATGTGCATAATGTGCCTATATCGTTTAATTTCCATAGCAACTCTGCCCTAGGCAGTAGGTAACTCCTGATTTTCTGAATAGTAGGAATCAGATACTCTTTTCCATCTGCTGATCTATATGGATTTCATTAATGGATTTTTTTTGCCTTCTGGCCAATGGAGAATCCAAATCCAACCAAGAGATTAGTGGAAGGGAGGATAGTGAGGTTAAGATATTAGTTGCCCTGGAGCTGTTCCTATAAGGTCAGCTTGGTTGTGTCTCTCTACTGGAGGTGATGGCTAGTTTTAAGATTAACTTCTTTATCAAACTTTTCCCTTTGATGTTCTGGTCACTGCTTCTTTCCTTTTCTCCCTTTAGGCATAAGGATAATAACAGTTCCAGAGTATTGAATAACCCTTATCGTTTCCCTATATGCTACCCAAGTTTTTGTAAATAGTCCCTTTATTAAGCCTTCCTCAATTAATTTTAATTTGACTGTATCATTTATGTCCTGTTAGGATTCTGATTGGTAGAGTAGAGGAGACTAGGGGGCAGTTTTTGAAACTGCTTGTACATACCAGGCACACTGTTTATTTGGGGTAGCTTAGATGGATGCCAATAGGGTTGATTAGGGAACTAAAGACACTTAAGCCATTCTTGCTTTTACCACTATTATATTCTGTTTTATCAGTCTCAACTGATGTTAAGCCCTTCCCTTTCACCATGGACAAACCCTATGTTTGAGTTCTTTCATTTGTAGGCTATTCATGTGGCTCTAATACTAGACTTTGCCCTCCTTTAGGATAGGGACTATTTTATTCATCTTTGTGTCCTCGACATAAGTACACCACTTCGCTTTAGTGGGTACTTAGTCCAGCCATAATTTAATAATCCATCAGACTACTTCTAAGGATGAGCATGAATTGAAGTACATAAGTACACAGGCAGAACACATTTTGCTTCTTGATGTTAGCTTCCGTAAAAACCTCAAACAATATATTGTTGATGTGTTATATCTGTAAACATTATATAAATGGATATGTCTGACTGTATGTCTTTTCTTTAGCATCTGCTGTGGGAGAAAAATTGGATGGGAGCCTGGAAGGCGTGGGCAATCGTAACATTTCAGTTACTGTATAGTAACTTTATCAGTATATACTGATCTGGTTACAAGTTAAAATAATACAGAACATTTTTTTTCTCTTCTGACTTTTTTCCTAATTAAAATTTGTTATTAAGTGTTCTCAATTACTGGTTATTGATGTTTTTTACTTTGAAAGCCTGATTGCCGATACCCTGGTTATAGTTTTTTACCTTTTAATTAATGATAAGCATGGGAGAAATCAGTATTAAAACAGTCCTAGCTTTTGCTTTTAAGGGGCATAAGTACAGTGTAGTAGTAAAATGCATATTATAATTGAATATTAGAATTATCAGGATTTTTCAAATGAAAGCTCTCATCGCTAATATTTTGATAGGCTTCAGTATCAGGATTAAAAACTAGGAGTGCTTGGTCAATTCAATGGCTGTATTTTACAGTCTAGTTTGTAAAAGGGTGAGAATTCAGCTAACTTTTAAGAATTAGAATAAACTTCTTAATCTTACAAAGGAATAGCAGTGTGGTGTTTCCCTTCGCATTTATACATTCTGTCTTTGCAGATTGCAGATGGCTAACAATGGTCTGAATATACAGACAACTGGTATCAGTCCCTTGAGAGAGACACTTTCTGTAGACTGACACAGATTTCTCTTGGGAGAATTTATATACACTAAATTATTTCTATAAAACCCTGAAGTCCTTGTCCCTTCTCCTGTGCTTTAGGTTTATACACACATACACACATCGCTAGCAAAGTGCCACAAGCAATTAAAATTGGTCTGTGTTTGATGGGGGGAGGACTCCAGCCAAACCCCTTCCAGCTGCATCCCTGAAGCATCAGACCCGGAGACAGCAAGGACAACAGAGGTGGAACAGGGCCAGGACAGAGTCGAAGGACACCCTGGGAAGAGGTGTAGAGTTTTGGTTGGCCATTAAAGGGATTCCAGTCCCTCCAGTTACTATTTTCAAACTATAAGAAGGGGGATAAAGGAGGGCATTGAGCCTGGGGAAGGAGAGGTTATTGGAGGAATGGGCATCTGAGGTTAAGGTTTGAAATCTGCCTTCAATGGCAGATGCAAGGCAAATCACAAAGAAAACAATACCTAGATTAGGAATTTTTATGCCGGACCAGTAAATCTGATTTTAAAAAAAAGAAAACTTTAATTTGAGAAAAATTATAGATTCATAGGAACTCACGAAGAAATGTATAGGGAGGTTCTAGGTACCCTTTACCCAGCTTTGCCTGATGGTTGATATCTTGCCTCACTATAGTACAGTGTAAAACCCAGGAGATTTACACTGGTACAATCCATAGAGCTTATTCAGATCACCAGATCTGCAGGCACTCGTGTGTGTGTGTGTGTGTGTGTGTGTGTGTGTGTGTGTGTGTGTGTGTCTAACCTAACTTCATGAAATCACCAACACAAATCCCTTACCTGTACCGTCATAAGAACTCTTTCGACTTCTTTAAGCTGCATGCCTCCTCTCCCCCATCCCTAACCATTGATCTGTTCTTGATCTCTATAATTGTCATATTTCATGAATGTTATATAAAAGTGACTATATAGTAGGTATCCTTTTGAGATTGGCTTTTTAAAAATTGCTGATTAATATTCCATGTTATGGATGTACTGAGGTTTATTTAACCATTCACCTATTGAAGGACATTTGGATGATTTTGTCTATTACAAATAAGCTGCTGTGAACATTCATGTACAAGTTTCTGCATGAAAATATTTCTATTTCTCTAGGACAAATGCCTAAGAGTACAATTGCTGGGTCATATGATAAGTCCATTTTTAGTTTTAAAAGGAATCACCAAACATTTTTTCAGATCAGCTGTACCATTTTACATTTTTACCAGCAACATATGAGTGATTGGTTTCTCTGCATCCTTACCAGCATCTGTTGTTATGACTTTTTGTTTTAAACATTTGGAAAGGTATGTAGTGCTATCTTATTGTGGCTTTAAAACTGTATTTTTCTAAAAGCTAATGATGTTGAATGTCTTTTCACGTAGTTTCCAGCTGCATGTGTTCTTTGGTGAAATGTCTTCTCTTGTCTTTTGCTTCTTTTCTAATTGGATTGTTTTTGTTTTTTTGCTATTGAGTTTTGAGAATTCTTTATATATTCTATATACTAGTCCTTTGTAAGATACATAGTGTGGTTGGTCCAGGACTTCACTGCTGTTGCTTGTAAATCAGACTGCTTTTAGTGCCCCATGGTGGGACTGGGGCTCCCCCTAGGTCTGTATTGGGATTCCCCCTTTTTGGTCCTTTGGCCTGAGAGAACAAGGTCTTTCTCTTGGTGCTTAGGGTTTGCAGGCCTCTCTGGAACCATCTCAGGGTATATAGGAGATAAACAGAAAACCAGGGACTCACCGTGTTGTTGTTCCTGAAGTTCTGAGGTCCTTAGCCAGTCTGCCTTCTTTTTTCCAGGTTTTAGAGGTTTGTTTGTTTGTTTTTCTTTTAATCATATTCTGTTGAATAATAGTCAGGGTGTTTAGTTTTATTTAGAGTGAAAAATGAGTAGAGCAGAGACAATGGAGTCCATACCATCTTTTTCTGGAATTTCCTTGTAGATTTGATATTTAGGGAGCAATTTTATCTCAACAGCAAGAGAATTGATTTTCTTGGAGATGTTATCTGACAACATGAGAGCATTGTAAGCTTTTAACCTCTTAATGTTTTACTATTTTGTCTTAAGTGGCCCTTGCATTATCGTGACCCTTTGGGATTAAAAGCTTATAGTGCTTTAAAATATTTTCACTAGTCTCAGACACAAGTGTTGCATGGACTCTTGGATGCATTGCCCAGATCCTCCTTCAGGAGCTAAGGACTCATTACCCCACCTCTCCCAGACACACACACCTCTTTCATGAGATAGCCTGTCTCCAGTGACTTATCCCTGGAGGGTATCAAGGCCTCTGCCCTTTCCCCCAACATAGGATACCCCATCTTCATTAATCCCCGTAAGCTACCGTTGGGATTTCTCTTTCTGCCAATTTTGCTTCCTTTCTCTCCCTCCCTTGCCTTCCACAGATGTTGATCCAAAAGCATTCCTTTCAAAACCTCTTTTAAGCTGAATGTGTGAAGAATCTGTTTCTTGGGGGAAACCCAACCTGTCTCAAAACTCATTTGCACATTTTTTTACTATCTTTTCCTAAATGGAATTGTCCATTGTAAAGAGATGCAGTTCTTCTAGAACTGCTAATGTTTTTATTTATTTATTTTTTAAGGACTTGATGGCCATTCTACATGATAATTCTATTTGTTTTCAAAATCTTCACTTAGGAGAATAAAAAACTGGGGTGGTATGCATTTCTCCCCAATTTTTGAAATCTGTAACCTGAGAACCGTGGCTTACAATCCTTTTACGTTCTTGGGACCATCTGTTTTTATGAAGAGCCATCACCAAACACAGCCAGTTTTGTATATTCTTATTTCAAAAAGTTTACACAAGTCTGCAATCGCCTCTTCTGTAGTTGCTCTTAATATTTAGTTCCTGCAGGCTAAGTGTGTGGTTCCTGGCACTGTGTTCTCCACATGGCATTCTAGTCTGAGTTTCTTCACTTAATTTGGAGGTTTAAACATGGTGGTGGCAGTGCCATTATCTTTAAGCTTTTTTTTCTTAGCCACCAGCTGATTGCAGTGAGTAAACAGTAGTTTGTACATTACTCAGTGATACACACCTCCCACCGAGAACTGGTTACTCTTCAACATGTCTCCTGATTTAATTCCCACTGTACTTCTAAATTAACTACACGAGATCTCCTCTGCACTCTTAAGTCACTCCTCTGCTTGTTCATTTGAAATTTTCTCCACCTCAATTATTGTGAGCCGTGGAAGGAACTTAAATAAGTCTGCTGCATCTTTTTTAAAAAAGATATTATATATTTGACTTTATTTAATCAATGTATACCTAATGTTACCAGGAAATTGAATTTTTGTAACCCTAATAAAAATGTAACTGCATTAGAAAAGTTCACTATTCCTATGGAGAGTCTCTTTCTTGAAGATAAGTGATAAACCCTTGATTCATGTTTACTGTATCTGGGTCTTCTTGAAAAAATTTGTGTGAAAGTGAGTCAGGTCCATCTTCTTTCTGAACTGTAGTCTGGTTCAAATGGGTGAAAATAGAGAGTAGGGAAGGGATTGATAAAAGTAGACTTTAACATAATTAAGGACATTTATTTCCCTCAGAGGTTACTGAATACCTACTTACTGATAATGGTCTCCAAGAAAATAATGTAATGTTGAGAAACACTTAATGAGAGAGAACATCCTCAAAATCTATAACACTACCAGTTTATTAAAAGTCCATATGAGTGTGTATTATAAGTATTTATTCAAAATATTTCCCCGATATTACATGAAATACCCTTTAAAACGTGTTCCTCTTCAAAAAAAGTCTAACTCTATCTGAAGTATGTCCTTGGAAAATGGTGGCTCACCTTACTGGTTAGTGTTCAGGTCAGTAATGTCAGTTGTTCAAGGTCTCTTCATGGGTGTTAAAATCATGGGGACAGTCTTGAAAGTTGACTTGGTACAAATGTAAGCATTTTATGACAGGGCATGTCCCTTGATCATTTTCAGCCTGGTTTTTTCATCTGGAAAATAGGTAAAGTAATATTTATTTCCTAGAGGTCATGTGAGATTTAATTCAGTTGAGAGTACTCTGTGGTCTTTACAGTAATAATCAGACACAGGCTATTATTTCTGACTTTCAAGATACTTCTTTTGAAAATATAATTACAACAATATTGTTTTTTGCCCAGTGCTGCACAGTTTGGGGAAACCCTTCCATAGATTTCTCTTTGGAGATTCACAATTGCCATGCCCAGAAAGCAGGGTAGGTTTGTTTAGTGTAGTTCTGTCTTTCATCTTTATCTTTTTTTTTCTTCAGAGAAAAAAACTGAAAGCTGAGGGTCAGTGGGGTTAAGCAACTCACGCTAAGGATGCATGTTCAGCCAATGGCAAGATTTGCAATGACGTGGATGGAACTTGCGGGTATTATGCTGAGCGAAATAAGTCAATCAGAGAAAGACGTGTATCATATGAACTCACTGATATGAGGAATTCTTAATCTCAGGAAGCAAACTGAGGGTTGCTGGAGTGATGGGGGATGGGAGGGATGGGGTGGCTGGGTGATAGACAATGGGGAGGGTATGTGCTATGGTGAGTGCTGTGAATTGTGTAAGACTGTTGAATCACAGACCTGTACCTCTGAAACAAATAATACATTATATGTTAAAAAAAAAAAAAGAAGATAGCAGGGAGGGAAGAACGAAGTGGGGGAAATCAGAGGGGGAGACAAACCATGAGAGACGATGGACTCTGAGAAATAAACTGAGGGTTCTAGAGGGGAGAGGGGTGGGGGGATGGGTTAGCCTGGTGGTGGGTATTAAAGAGGGCACATTCTGTATGGAGCACTGGGTGTTATACGCAAACAATGAATCATGGAACACTACATCAAAAACTAATGATGTAATGTATGGGGATTAATATAACATAAAAAAAAAAGGTTGCATGTTCAGTAAGCAGCAGACCCAGGGCTAGAACCAAGCTCACTTCTAGCAGGATCAAACACTCAGTATTGTACCACAAGACCCAAGCAGCTAATGGAAATGAGAGTTGTATGAACCTATCTGGAATTATGGGAACATTGGTGACCTAGAGAAAGCACATAAAATGAACTGGGTGGGCAGTGCTACCACTGGGCTCCAGTCCGTGGAGGCCAAGGGGGATTTCTGGTCCAGTGTGCTAAGATCTGCTGGAGTGGTTTTGCGTGTGTGTGTGTGTGTGTGTGTGTGTGTGTGTATGTGTGTGTGTTTATAGAGAAGCCATAAATTCAGATTTTTAAGTAAAAATATCGATACCTAGAAAGAACTAAAGAGATCGACAAATGAACACCAGGTAGTACTAGTATTTTATTTTTCCCAGTTGCAATCTGTGGCCTTGAGATACCCCTGCTCCCTGGTTTCTGATCCATTCGATGTTATGTGAAGGCGATTTTTCAGGTGCTTGAGGGCAGGGATATGCCATGTTTATTGTTGCCTCCCCGAAGTGTAGCAAGGGGCCTGATGTTCCACAGTGTGCTAGCTCACGCTTTTGAGTAGGTGACTAAAGAATGACAATACCACACCGGAAGAGTTCCCACTGAATGGGACCCAGGTCAGCATATAGGTCCACAGTGTGTCTTCTGTTCTACTCCCAAACACTGAGAAGGATGTTGTAAATGTTTGGGCAGGTAGACATTTCTATTATTGTTTCTTAAGCGGAAATTTTAGGAGATGTAAAATTAGGGAGGAATCTTTATCTGTTTCTTGAATTACTGAAAAATACTAACACACTACATCCAGGTATATGCCAAACATTTTAATTAAGTTAATTTTCAATGGTTTCCATACCATAACTTTCAGACACAGTGCTGTGTGAAGATGATAACTTTATTCAAGGGAATTTCAGTTCAAATGTGCCCCATACTTAAGTGTGAGTTCATTTTTCTTAAAACATTTCAGGGAACCTCTATTTATTATAAAGGAGGGAAAAACATGCCATATGGCACTTTGGGTGATGTTGATTATACGTGTGTGTGTTGTCATGGATTCAAACACATAATTCTAAAATGTTTAGAAATAGTTTACCGACTATATTATGGACATCAAAGATTTTCATGGCCAAAGCCTTACCCCACCCTTTTTTTTCTTTAAACAACAAAATATAAGCAATGATATTTAGGTTTGGTCTTCATAGCCACAACAGAAAGCCACAGTTAAGTCTAAAAATCATAAATGTGGATAATAGGAACTGTGATTATTTGTCTTATCTGTGACTGGTTTCAAAAGGTAGAATTCTGGGGACCCCTGGGTGGCTCAGTCAGTAAGCATCTGCCTTTAGCCCAGGTTATGATCCCAGGGTCCAGGGATCGAGTCCCGTACCAGGCTCCTTGTTTAACCGGGAGCCTGCTTCTCCCTCAGCCTGCAGCTCCCTCTGCTCATGCTCTCTCTCTCTCTCTCTGACAAATAAATAAATAAAATCTTTAAAGAAAGGTAGAATTCTGGTTTAATATTAAATCTAATATTTTATTCCCCATCCTTGGAACATGTCACCATTCCCATTTTAATTAAGAAGATTAACAGCTAGAGAAGCACATTCCCAGAAACCTGCCTTGTACCACACCATGCATCCAGTCTTTGGGTAGCCTGTTGAAAGCAAAATAGAGCAATTTACCTCCAGCCTTTCCACGACACTCTGACTTCAATTCTGCTTCACAATTAAATAACTTGCCAACTTTGAATTAGCAATAAACAGCAACTCAAGATCTGTAGGGTTTATAAGCAAGTCAGAAGTGGTGCTTAGAATGATTACATTCCTAAGCCCACAATTATCACAGCTCAGAACTAATTTTTATGCCTTAAATAAAACCAAAAGAATCTACACAAAGCACTTCATTTTCTGGGAAGGTTAAATTAAAATTAAAATCTTCGCTGGAAAGTCATCCTCTTTAAAATGCATTTCCTAAGAATTACTCACTGGAGGAAGGAGTAGCTACTGTAATTTTAATTTTTCACCTATAAATCCCTTTACTCCCTACAGTAGATATAGAGAGGCCACTGGTATTTCTTTCTTTCTTAAGTATGGTATTTTTAGAGTATGATGGAATAAAAAATTATTCTGCAAGGCAGTTCTTTCAGGTTTACAGATTGTACCCATTTACACAATATGGTAATTTATTTACCCAGTTGGGTAGCAGAAAGTGCCTGAAATGAAAACAGAGAATATTCCAGAGAGACGTAAAGTAGGCAGTGAGTAATAGCTAGAGGAGCACCTTGGATGATGTCGCGTGTCTCCTGCAGAGTCCAAGAGCTTTTGCAGCTCTCTCTGAAACATTCTCCACACATCCAGGTCAGGGTCTGGGAGAGAGACAGACTGCTGGGACAAGATGTAGCCCAGGCAACTGAGTTGTGCTGTGTGAGAAGCTGAGAGGAGGGAGCCGGAAGCTCCGTTCCCAGCTTTGGCAGCTAAATGTTTTGGGGCTGGTGGGAATGTTATTGGAGATTTCTGTTAGCTTTCATATGGTAGGAGTCTAATAAGTCATCTTGTTGACCTTCTGGACAGCACATGTGTTAAACTGTTTTCCCATGGGCTCTATCTGGAATGAGTGCCTTTTGAAAAAAATTCCCTAAACGTTTAAAAATATGAATTTCTAGATTCTTTTTAAAAGTTGGAAAATCTGGCCACACTGTACTATTATTATCCCCTCATGATAGTTCTGGAGCTGAGCCAGAGGTGTGTGGTTTAGACGGGGTATTTGCTCCCCTCTTGGCAATGAACATACACATACCCCACCCACCTGCTGTCACTCATTTTCTCCCCTTTCTGGCTCTGGAGTACTTTCTGAGTTTGCAATGCCTACTGTGTAAGCTTGTTAGAGTGATTTTATCAATTCCTTTCTCTCTTGGTCTTCAGCCTTAGATTCCCAACTGCTTAATGGACATTTCCATCCCAGTGTTCCTCTAGCTCCTGGCTCAACATGTCCAATGTTAAAATCTTTTCCATTCCCTTAGAACTCAATGGTATTGTAAGCATTGATCTATATTATCTCATGCAGTTTTCTAAAAAGTGAGTCTATGTATTTCTCTTACAAATGGGGAAACTGAGGCTAGAAGCAGAAAGTAAAGATGGTTTGATTTAAAAATTAATATTGTCTCATTGTTTCTGAAGCATAAGGGACTATGTCATGCTTTTTCTTTCTTTTCTCTCTCTCTCTCTCTCTCTCTTTTTTTTTTTTTGTAATGTGCTTAGAAAAGTGTCAGCATAATGAAACCTATAATATACTTGGTGATTATACTGTTGCTTCTTCCCCTATATTCTCCTATATTCTCCATCTTTTAAGACATACAAAGTGTCTATATGCACTGTTAGGATTATAATTCCCTAGTTCCACAAGGACAGAATCCTAGGCCCAGTAGCATTTCAGAATGGTCTAGATCAGTGCTGTCCAAATCAAATACAATGTGAGTCACAGATATAATGGAAAAAAATTAAAAGCTACATTAAAAAAGTAAGAAGAAATAGGTAGAATTAATTTTAATAATATATTTTGTTTAACCCGATATGTCCAAAGTATTATAATTTCAACGTGTAATCAATATTTTTAAATTTAAATTACTGAGATATATTTTACATTCTTTTGGGGAGGTAGTCCGTCTTTGAAATTCTGTGTGTATTTAATACCATATACCTCAATTCGGACTAGTAACATTTCAGTTCATAAATAGACACATGTGGCTCCTCGCTATGTGGTGGACATCCCAGGTCTATGCCATTAGCCTTACATACAGAAGAAGGGTAAGGCAGAGGGATGTGGTTCCTGTGGTGGTCGAGGCATCACTAGAATTCTTAAGCCCTGGTTCAGATCTCCTTTGCAACTGATGCTGTGAGCCTTGGGATGTGCAGAGTAAGAGTTTTGGAATGAATTATTTATTCTTCTTTTATGGATACAGCTGCTCGATATTTGGTAGACCAAAGAATTGGTATAATTTTAGTGTTTCTCTCTTGCTTTTAGTGCGATCCTACGGTTTTAATGGAGGGAGTTAGGATATGACTTCACAGGAAAGTGTTTTATCTCCCAGGGTAGTTCATATTCCCTTGCCAGCCCGAGGTGAGATCATAAGTCCAAATCAATTCACTTCTAGAAGAATTTACCTTTTGCCTCCCATCAGGGATGGCGGGTAAACACCCAGAAAGAAGGACATGTAGCATTGTTGGGAATATGAGAGCCTCTCTGAAGAGCAGTGCAGCAAAGTGTGCATTAAAGTTGCCAAAGGAGTTTCAGGTAGTGCCAAAATGGACAGCCTCATTCCGGAATGAAGGTTTGTTTGGTTGAAGCACTAGGAACTGTGATTTGTGATGCCCGGAGAGAAAGACTAAAGGCAATCAATTATGTATGGCTTGTTATTACTTTGTGAAAACTGGTCCTGAATTGTTTTATTATTTGATAGTGTTTTTCTAGCAAAGGAAGGTTTCTTCTGCTACCATTTTTCACTGAGATAGATGCAGAAAAACAACTGTTCTAGGGAGCGTGTATTTCTAGCTAGTCTACTGATTTGAATTTCAGGTCGTGATGATATGGTCATAAAAATTTGCCCTGGGCACATCTTTGGCTGATCTTAGCCAAAAACCGTTTTTTAATGCCACATGTTGAGATTTAATGGCTTTTGCATTGTGGGTTGGGTGCTTTATCAGGGAAATGAAATAATTCCGTTTCTTTTTTTTTTTTTTTCCGATGCTGGAAGCCCTTTGAGTTTCCCTCATTAAATTGCCAAAAAGTGCTGTCTAAACATATGCTGCGAACCTAAGTTGTTCTACAGCCTCCTGTTATTATTTTTATTCTTTAGAGAGCACCCAAGTACCTGAGATATATTTCTAAGATAGAAGAGAAGCAACCGTGCCCCCTTGAGCTTTCATTTAATGTAGACAAGTTCCGCACAAATGGGAGGTATGGTGCTAAGCAGATGCTGTTAGTTGCAGGAGTGGATTTTGAGAAGTTAGTCATGGCCACAGTTTGACACGCTTCCCAGTTGTCCTGCTATGAGCCGAGCTTTTCTTTTGCATCTCTTCCCTGTGGTTTGGTGCCTTCCTTGTGGCTGACAGTACAGGTAGAGCTGTTTAATACAGAAAGGGGGAAGCAGCCTTAGAAATGAATGCACTCCCAAATGGTTCCGAGGTTGACATTCTCCTGAAGACAGCAGTCACCGTTTGTTTATTTATGCAGCTAATTCTGGTCCCCTGAAATGATACTGTTTTTTTAAAAATTAAGGGTGGCGCAGTCGGTTAAGTGTCTGAGTCTTTGTTTCAGCTCAGGTCATGATCTCAGGGTCATGAGATGGAGCCGTGTGTCAGGCTCCATGCTGGGCAGAGAGCCTGCTTCAGATTTTCTCTCTCCCTCTGCCCCTCCCCCCAACCCCTGCGCACAAGCGCTCTCTCTCTCTCAAAATAAATAAATGGATATGAATTTAAAAAATTAAGGTATAGCATACATATAATAAATGTTTATAAAGTATGGTAATCTTAAGTATAGGGGCGCCTGGGTGTCTCAGTCGGTTAAGTGTCTGCCTTCGGCTCGGGTCATGATCCCAGGGTCCTGGGATCCAGCTCCGCGTCGGGCTCCCTGTTCAGCAGCGAGTCTGCTTCTCCCTCCCCCTCTGCTGTTCCCCCTGCTCGTGTTCTTTCTCTCTCAATAAATAAATAAATAAATAAATAAATAAATAAATAAATAAATAAAATCTTAAAAAAAACCTTAAATATACAGATTGTTGTTATGTTTATATATGTATACCTCTATGGAACCACCATCTAGATCAGGGTACACAAGACTTTCGAGCGAGCTAGCAGGTTCCTTTTGCACCTTCCAAAAGTTTTCCAAATACAGTCCTTCAACAGGTAACTCCTATGTTGATGTTAGTTAGTTTCACCTGTTCTTGAGCTTCATCTAAATGGACTCACACAGTCTTGTAGTCTCTCCTTTCCAGCTTCTTTCAATGAATATATTTGTAAAATTCATCCATAGTTTTGGGAGTGCCCACAGGTCATTCCTTTTCATTTCCATGGCGCATTTCATTGCATGAATATACCACATGTTACTGATCCATGTTCCTGTTCATGAGCACTTGGATTGTTTCCAGTGTTTCTAAAATTCCATTTTGGTTCGGATTCTACCATGTGCAGAACGTTAAAGAGGTGGCATTTATCCAGGGACCCGGAGCAGAGATGCTCTCTGCTAATGGAGACCTCCATCTGTCTTCTGTAGGTTTATCTTCTACCCTAAATGATCTGTGCACCTGCTTAGTCCTTCACCTCACCCTTTCCTCTTTTTCTCTAGTATTAATGATACTAATACTAAAAGCTACTGTTTTCTGAACATGTACCACGGACCAGGCACTAGGGCTACTCCCTTATGGTAATGTCTGATTTGTTTCTGTCCAAAGCCCTAGGAGAATTATTACCACGGGTTTTACATGGAGCAACTAAGACTTTAGTAACTTAAATGGAATCCCTAAAATCACACAGTGTATTAATGGCAGACCAAGGATTCAAACATAGATTTTCTGAGGCACACTGTGTTCTTAATCACTACACATCCTGACAAAAACTGGGTTCTTAGGATCTGTGAGGAACTGACATCCTTGAGATGAGACACAATTTTGTCCATGACTAAAAATCAGCTGTAATTCTTAAAATGTCAGAACCCATCATTCTCTGGCTTTAAACCTTCAGTGGATCTGCTTGTCATGAATATAAAATCCTAATACAAAATCACTATGGCCTGTAAGGCTCCCACCTGATCTGTTCCTTTCTCCCTCCCTGACCTTATCTCTCATCTCCTGGACCTTCCTCAAGTTACATTGAACTTCATCCGTTCGTGAACAAGCCAGGCTTGTTCCTGTGATTGGGCCTTTGAGCTTTGCCATTTCTTCTACCCAGAGCACTCTTCACATCTTTGCATGTCTGGCTCCTCCTTGTTATTTGGCTCTCAGCTCAAATGTCACCTTCCCAGAGAGTCCTTCTCTGACCACCCATTAGGGAGGACCTATCACATTGCCTTGCTTTATTTCCTTCCTAACACTCACTGCTCCAAACTTAATTTGTTCTTCTAATGGATTGCTTATTTATTGTCTGTGTTCCTCAGCTGTCGTGTTCACTGAGGGGTCCTCAGCTTCTGGAAAAGTGCCTGGCTCTTAGTAGGTACTCGACAGGTATTGATTGAATGAACAAAGGAATGGGTAAATGTGCGTTTCCAAGATTTCTGTTGCTCTATAGGCAATTTCCTTCTATATTTTATAAAGAAAGGAAATCTTATATCAAAAATATGACCCTCCAGGTTGAGGGGTCCAATTTGCATGCGATAAAATGAAGGATAAAAAGGAGGTGGGAACATTATTAATTTTCTGTGCGGAAACATGATCACAATTGCAGAAATTGACTTCTGGCACTCAAGTAATTTCCCAAATGTCAGAACTAACCATAAGATCCTGGAAAGCGGTTCTTCTCTTGTTGTCATTGGTTATCGTTTGTTTATTGCTCGTTGTGAAATACTGGAATGGGGAAGCTGTCTCATGTATCCAGCCTGGAGCATAGCATGTGACACAAATCATAAAAATTAACACATGCTCTTATACCGGGGTTTAAGAATAAGAAATGTCACAAGAAAATCATGTCTGGATGCTGTCTAATCACCACCACTCCATTCTGCTGTGACAAGCCTTGGAATCATTAATGATCCTTTGTTCTGCTCAATGCATGGGGTTAACATAGATACCTCCAGTAATGAGCGGCTCCTTATCTGCGGCTGCCACTTTGCCATTTGTGAGGCTGCAGGCCAATTCAGTAAATTTGGGCACCGTTCTCCTAGCTGTTGCTAAATCGGTAGGAAGTTTTTAATTTAAATGTCTTCAGTTCATGGATGTAGATTAAAATTCCTAGGCCCCAAGCAAACTTCGTCAAAGGGACTCACAGCTCATTGCTCCTAGAATATTGCATGCCGGGCACCCCAGGGCATACACAAGATGTTTGCATGTGTGTGTGTGTGTGTGTGTGTGTGTGTGATGGGCAGGGCTGGGACTCTTGTGCCCCGTGGAGGATAGAAAAGCCACGTGAGGAGAAATGCAACCAGGCAGTTTGGGCAAGGAGTGGTGAAGGATTGTGTGTCTCTGCTAGCCTAGGCCGAATTTCTCATTACCCCGCATTGAATTGCATCCCTTGCCTCTGAGTCAAGTCTGGATGTTCATCTTTTCCTCCCACCTCAGGCTCTTTATTGATGCTTTCACCTCTAGGCGGTGCACAAATGCAAACTTCTGTTTACTATCTCTGAGTAATGATATTAATTCCAATGCCCAGGGATAATGCATCACTTATTAAACACTGGCGATAACCATTAGATGGTAATTCAAAGAGAAACAAAACAGGGTAGAAAAGCACCCCTAGTCCCCCCAGCAAAAATGGTCAGAATTCAACAAAAGCAGAGCTTTCCTGGTTAATAGTGTGAGGGGTTAAGAGCCTCCACAGCTGACTTGCCGTGTGATCTTGGAAGAGTTACTTCACGTCTCTGAACTTCAGGTTACATATCTGTAACCGGAGAATAATAATTGTACGTACCTGCCAGAGTTGTTGTGGAGGCTAAAGGAGAGATGTATGTAGAGCCCTCAGCAGAGTGGCTCATATGTAGTAAGAGCTTGATGAAGGGTTTTTGTAATAAGATCTCTTAGTAGGAAGTGTTGTTATCTGCATGTGGCATGCTGTCCACTCACAATGTCACAAACCCAGTGAAGACACCTTAAAATGCAGATAGTTCCTTCCACCCCTGCTCGTAGATATATAAACTAAAGATTTCAGTAGAAAAACCTGTGTTTTATCTCTATGTAGTTGCCGAATTATCTTAAATTCCTTAAAGTCACCCGCATTCACAAACACTTTTGTCAGGTATCACTTAGAATCATGATTATATTCTCAACGATGCACTGAACTTTCTTGAGATTCTCTTCAGTGTACTCAGTTTTATAGAGAGCTTCCTTTCTAGAAAGTGGTCTTGAACCAGGAGACTTAAATTGCAAAGTGCCGAGTGACTGAACTCAAACAAATGTGTCAGCTCTTTCCCATCTGCCTTGTCAAGGTTGAACATTCTTGAGCAGGCCTCCATGTTTCCAGTCCGTCCTCTGTCCCTCCCCCTTCATCTGTGTTCATTACTCGCTGGAAGATTCTTTTCCCTTCTTTGTTGCTGGTCAGCACTCACATGTCCTCAGTATCTCAGGTGGAATGTTATCTCCCCTGGAGAGCCTCTTGGTCCCCCATTTCTGTTCCATGCTTGGTTTTATGCTCCCGTTGCTCCTAGAATGCCTTCATTTTATTTTGTTCTCTCATACTTAATTATTCATAATTATTTGTTTAATGTCTGTCCTTCCCACTAGATTATTAGCCCCATCAGGGTAGGGATTCCTGTTTAACACTGTTACACAATCCTTGGTACATGTTAGGTGTTCTGGTAAATATATTGAGTAACACTTACTTTTTATGAAAATTGTTTCTTCCATGTTGCAGGTAACTAAATGGTTACAAAATTAGATTGCATTTTTCTCTTATGTTGTAACAGTTCTCACCTACTATAGTTAAAGTTTGCCTTTTGTACCAGTGAAATGATCATGTGCTGCTTTTATATAAAGGTTATGATTTAATAGCATTTCAACCAACAAGCTTTTTGATTTTTAAAGAAGTCATTATTTAATACATTGGTATGATAGTACAAGGTGACATTGTCCCTCTCTCTAAGATGCCTAAGTCTTCAAAGCACATCACACAATTTCATAAATGGTAAAGATATTGATTTTAAAATCCTGATGGAAAAGGAGGCAGAGTGTTATATTTGAATTCTAAGAGTTACAATCAGAAATAGTAAATCACCAAGAACAAAGGACAGATACCTCAATACCCAGAATTAGGAGGCTGGAAGATAATCTGAAGGACCCAGTTTCGATCCCTTTGTGTTTTTGAAGAATCAGACCTCCTGGAAAACCTTTGTTTTCTGTTTGTTGTCTGATTGTGTCTAAGCTGCTCTGTGAACTTACTAATATGGACTTATAAAATAATTTTAGCTTTATGTCCTTGTTTAGGATTTGGGGAGATACAAAAATGAACAAGCCCTCTAAGAGCTAATGAGTAAGTACCTGTGGAGAACTTAAACACTTCCAGGTCCATACTAGTGGTGTAATATATGTCAGCAACTCTTGCTGTGATCTTCGTGAGATTTCTGGCTCTAATGTGTGATGAAGCCATTTCTGAGATGAACCCATGAGGTGGAGCTTGGCATGGGCCTGGAAACCTGAATTTGGTTTGTGAAAAACTTGAAATATTTCTGGCCATCAAAATGGCAATATCTAGTAGTCAGTAATAGTGAAATTTGAGATTCAGGAGCCTAATTAGGTGGTAAGATCTATTGCTGGATGGTAAGGAATTCAGTCAGTCTTATAAACCACTCTTACTTTGGGGTATTAGCTTCCCAAGTTGTTTTCTGTTTGCCTGTTCCCCAAATTTCACTGAAAGATGTACACACCAGTGTTCACAAATGAGGATGTACATGGAATTAAAGGAGTTTTAAAAAAGGGCCAAGATTTAATCCAGCCCTCAGGACACTCTGAATCTGGTAGGATAGAGCAGAGGCAGGCTGACTAAAGAATAATTAAAATACAAGACTGGTTTTGACAGTGATGGTCATTCAGTGGTTTTTGAGGTGTGGGCCCTGTATTATCAGGAACAGCATCATCTGGGATAGTAGGTTGCATAAGGGCCCCTCAAACATGTCCACATCCTTATTCCCAGAATGTCACCTTATATGGCAGAAGGGCCTTTTCAGATGTGATTAAATTAAGGATTTTTGAGATGAAGAGATTATCTTAGATGACCTGGATGGGCCCAGTATAATCACACAAGCCCTTATGAAGAGGGAGACCAGAGTTAATAGTAAGAGTTGTGATGACATAAAGAAGAGGTTGGAGCTACAAGAAAGGGGCCATGGGCCAAGGGATGCAGGAGGCCTCCAGAAGATGGAAGAAGCAAGGAACAAATTCTCCTGTGGAGGATCCCGGAAGAACCAGCCCTGCCGGCCGCACCTTGATGTTGGCCCTTTAAGACCTATTTTGGATTTCCGACTTCCTGAACTGTAAGAGAATAAATTTGTGTTGTTTCAAGCCACTAAGTTTGTGGTAATTTGTTACACAGCAATAGGAAGCTAGCACACTTAGGAATTTATTAGAAATACACATCTCTGGTCATACCTCAGATTTATCCAATCAGAAACTGGGGGGGGGCAGGCCAAGTACTCTATGGTTTAATGAGCCCCCCAGCTGGTTCTGATGTGCAGGAAAGGACTACTCATCTTTGGGGGTTGCTTTTATAACACAAAGCATGTCTTATGCACCAGGGATGGAGTACAATTGTCTGCCCTGGATTGCATGCCTATTTTCCCAACCAATCACCGTATATTTGTCACATGGCTTCCGCTGTGGCAAAAGGCAGTGGGGCATTATGACTGATAACCCAACCAGGAACACATGAAACTTTGGGGACTTCCTCAAAGGGAAGAAAATAATGTGACCAGAAGGAGGATGGCACAGTTAGCTGGAGAGACAAAACAAGAGCTGTTCATAATAAGCTTATGACTTTAGTGGTCAGAGAGACAAGGAAGAGCACTGTTGTGCAAAGGAGGAGTTTGTGCCAGGGCCCAGTGGTCAAAAAATACAGAATATATTTGGGATATGGCAAAAAAAAAAAAGAATTTTAACAACAGTATGGTACAGAAGGTAGGGTGGGGGTGACAAGTAGTGGGGGATAAACTTGGAGGTCCTCAAGTGCCATACTCATGAGTTTGCATTATGCTCTGGAGGGATGGGGGGCACATACAGTGGCTTTGAGCAGAAAGGTATATGATGAACATGGGCTTTAGAAAGTTTGGGTTCTGGGGCACCTGGGTGGCTCAAATGGTTAAGCGTCTGCCTTCGGCTCAGGTCATGATCCCAGGGTCCTGGGATCGAGTCCCGCATCGGGCTCCCTGCTCCTTGGGAGCCTGCTTCTCCCTCTGCCTCTCTTTCTCTCTCTCTCTCTCTCTCTCTGTCTCTCATGAATAAATAAATGAAATCTTTAAAAAAAAAAAAGAAAGTTTGGGTTCTCACCATTGCCAGAGCCTCAGGTCTACTTCTCATTAGTACTGATCTCTGCCATCATATATGCATATTGAGTGCTGATTATGTGTCACTCTAGGGATTCTGCATGCATAGATTTTGTATCATTATATGTTTAAATGATGGTTTTCTCCCTGTTGGAAACTTTAGCTTTCAAACTGTTAGATCACCCACAGTAAGGAATACATTTACACACACACACACACACACACACACACACACACACACACACATTCATGAAACAAACCCACCCTTACTAGGTGAGATGTATTCTATTTTCTAATCAATTCTATTTTAGTTTTTGGAACAAATCGGGTTATAATTCCCTAAGTTGGTTTCTTGATCCACTAATGGGTTGTATGATACAGCTTGGAACATTAAAGGAAAGGAATGGGGTGCCTGGTGACTCAGTCAGTTAAGCGTGTGCCTTCAGCTCAGGTCATGATCTCAGTGTCCTGGGGTCAAGTCCTGAATCCGGCTCCCTGCTCAGTGGGGAGCCCACTTCTCCCTCTCCTTCTACCTGCTGCTTCCCCTGCTTGTGCTCTCTCTCTCTCTCTCACTGTGTGTGTCAAATAAATAAATAAAATCTTAAAATAAAGGAAAGGAACAGTATCTTACTCATTTCTATATCTTTATCACCTATTTGTCTATATCTATCTATCTATCTATCTATCTATCTATCTATCTATCTATGATTAAGACTTTGCTGGTAATCAGGTAGGAATGGGCAGGGACTGTGCTGGGGGAGCAGGGCTGAGGTCAGTGCTGGGGAATTCAGAGCTGGGTCTAGCTGGGCTCCTCAAAGCAGAAGCAACTACTGAAGGGAAAGACAGTCTGGTTGGTGTTCGTGCAGGAAGGGTAATGTGAGTGGGGAGATGAACTTTACTGAAGAAAAATGAGGGGCAAAAGTTTTAAAGGGCTTGGATGAAAGTGAGGTTAGGAGGGAGAAATGGGGCCAGGAATGCATCTGGGGGGACTATCAGTTCTTAGCATGGTTCTCTGCATATAGCAAACCCCCAATAAGGCTTAAATATCAGATCCATGAAATTTTAGCCAGACCTCCAGATTTGCTTGTTGCCATATGATAGTACATTTTCCCTGCCAAGTACTGGATGACAGATTACTAAGATGCAAACACAAAGCTCTGAACATTTGGGTGGGTATATTTGGTGGATGGGGGAGGAGTGAAGGGTCAGTAGAAATAATGACACATCTTTCCTGTAATAAATGTCAAAGCTTAAGAAGAACATGGGCAGATTGACTTCTAATCACACTGCATTGAAGGTCAGAACTGCTTTATATGAAATAACCGTTGCCCTGTAAATTAGGTATGTATCACTGTGAGATGCTAAATCTGAGACTGGTGTCAAATGCTGAAGGATGTGAGCTATGATGTTAGGGTGTATGGAGAGTTTGATTCTAGAAAGGGTAGCATTTAAGTGGTATTCTCCTCTCCCAAAATACCAAGGAGCACTGGTTCCTGAGCTGTGGAGCTGAGGGACATGAAGAGGTTGTGGAAGGGCTTCCCTTGTGTAGCATTTTCCACTTTCCAGAACTGATCTTTTCCTTAGCTTGATGCTATGTTTTTGTCATTGTCATTTCCAGTCTGATTTTTTTTTGGTTCTACTTATTTAAGTAATCTCTACAGCCAATGTAGGGCTCGAACCCATGACCCCGAGATTAAGAGTAACATGCTCTTCCTGCTGATCCAGCCAGGCACCACCCCCCGGGTCTGAATTTGTTTTAAGAAGTCTGATATTATCCTTATTTGTTTTACTGTTGTGACTCTTGTTCTTTTTAGGGTCTCATTTCTGTCTTCCAGTATATGTTTGAAAAAACAAAAAGAGAACAGGGCTTAAGAAACATATTCTTTATCCTCTGATAATTAACTTAGCAAAATAGATGATTCTCAGTCATTGGCTTATAGTACAGGTATATTAGGTGTTTCCACATAACCTAGAAGTCACAAATCTTGGTTTTCAGCCCTGCTCTGAGAGTGTGTCCCTGCCTCCACGCCATACTCTCCCTCTGTGTCCTAGTTGCCAGTCTGTTCAATAGAGATGAATTGTAACTTCTCCACTGAATGTTGCAACTTTGCAGAGATCAAATTAGTTAGTGTATAGGGAAGAGCTTTTTCACTGCAGTGTTTTCTCCTGGGGATGTATCATGTTTTATTGGGTGTAGTTGCTGTTGACAGCCCTGTGCTGAGGTGGGTTCAGAGGCTGAAGCTGGGCTCAGTTAGACAAAAGTACTGTTAACAATTTGGACATGTCTGCCATGAGTGCAAGCTTTGGGAGTGATGAGCTTATATGTCACATGCTTACCATTCTCGAGCAATACATTTGGGTGGCCATCTCCTTTTTATCCAGCTGTGCCGGACTCAGGTTGGGCCCCACTGCAGACCTGTGTGTTTGCTGATGAGGGCTGCTCTCATGGTTATTGAGCCACGTCACTACTGCTGCCTCTAGTGGCCGGAGACGGTAACAGCGACTGCTCCCAATCCTTCATGCAGTGGGTGGCTATCACGTGGCCTCCTTCCTCCCCGGACCGACTCTCCTGAGAAGCTCTCATTCTCATGGCCCCTCTCAGAAGTTGGACCAGAGATACGTGACGATCAGATGTGCTTGAGAACAGTGGCAGCCAGCTCTGAAATGTACCCTGTATCTGCTTTTCTTCCTTTCCTGCCTCATTTCCCTCTTCTGTCCCCTCTTGCTTCCCTGAGATGGTACGCTCTGATAGGTTAGGAGCACATGTGCTTTGCTGGAGGCTGTGCTTTCCGTGCAATTTGGGCTAACACAACATCTAAATATACACAAAAGTACGGTTGCTATATATACATCTGTCCACACACACATCCACACACATACATCTATCCATACAGAGAGAGGGAGAGAGAAGGTGACTTGGGTTGAACCAAAGGAGCATTTAGAGTTTGGTTTGCTAAGCATCTGCCTGAAGGGAAGGAGGCCTGGAAGAAAGGTTTGTATGTACTTTCAGGGGTGTGGGGGAGGCTGGGTCATGAAGAGGCCAGGCATAATGTCTGTCCTCCATTCCCAGCTCTGGAGTGCTGGTCTGGGCTCCAGGGAGCAAGGGGGCTCGAAGATGAGGGATGTAGCAAGACTCATCCTCTTGCTCAGTATTAACAACTTAGTAACTTTTTCTTAAGACACAGGGCCATTTTTAATTGATAAACAGGGTCATCCCAAACAGATTTACATACGAATTAGTAGTATCAAAATATATTTAAGCCTCATAAAAACCGTAAAAAGAATAAATAATAACTGAATGGAGGATCCCTGAGTCAAGGTGATGTTCTAGGTGCCGGGGATTCAGTGGTAAACAATATAAATGTAGTCCAACTCCCTATAAAGATTAAAGTCTTGTGGAAGAGGAAGACAGTAAATAAGTGAATAAGCCAAAGAAAGACTGAACATGCTAAGAAGTGCTATGAAGAAAATAAAGAGCTGCAACAGAGAATAATGGAGGGGATGGGGAGAGTTGCCACTGAGCCATGTTAGTCAGAGAAGGCCCTTCTGCAGAAGTGATATGAAAGAGGGGCGAGGTGACCGTGCAGAGTTGGAGGGGAGGCTCGAGAGCAATCCAAGCAGAGGAAACAGTGGATGGAAGGGGTGGGTAAGATGTGTTTGAGGAAGGAAAGCACACCAGGCTGATGATAGAACACTTCTTGTGGACTGAGGCTGTTCTTAGTGTTTTACATGTAGTATCTCACTTTACTTCTCTAACAGTCCAATGAGATGTGCAGCTTTGCATGTGAGGGAACTGAAGCACAGGGAAGGTAAGTCACTGACCCAAAGCTGTACAGCACACACGGTGAGCAGAGGACCTGAGGTTCTGACCCAGGATTCTCCTGGGGAGCCGTGGACCTTGGATTCCAGCCGGGTGGTTGAAAGCTGGAACCTGGCCTCTCCTACAATCCCCACTGGATGGTCTCCTGTCAAGAGAAGCTTGGACCAGGTCCCAGAAGGCCTTGTAGATGAGGATTTTATTCTGAGTGTAACAGGAAGACGCAGAGGGTTTTAAGCCCAGAAGGATAGGATCCATATAATGTATTTAGAAGGTCCCTCTTGCTGCTATGTTCAGATGGATTGGAAGAGCAAGAGTGGAAACAGACTATTAGAAGGCTTGAGTCGAGGGCTAAGTGGCAATGGTAATAGTAATTAATATTCAACTGACAGGTTGCCTGCAGAGATGAAGAAAAGGGGAGGGCTTGAGGGATATTTTGTAGGTGAAATTGACAGATCTTTCTCATGGATTAGATGTGGGAGGTGAGAAAAAGGGCCTAATTAGAGATGTTTCCCTGAGGTGTGAGCGAACCTCTATCAGGCCCTGGTGACAAAGGGTAGCAGTGGTGCTCTTCTCCCAAAGGGCATTTTCTGCATTTCTGCATGGAATATTCCAATGTGGCTTTAGTGCAGGGAGCTCGGAGGCAGCCAGGGCGGCTGCTACCTTGAGAGTTTGCCACTCACAGAGCACTTGGCCTTGGTTCCTTGGGTAAGGAAGCAGCCTAATTCTGGGGGACACTGGAGACATGGTTTATGGCTGGGTACTGTCCTCAGTGGGGATGTCAGTAGAGAGGTATAGCTGGGTACGCTGCGAGGGTCTGCATGAGAGCATGCAGACATGAGCTGAAATAACCAGTGTGTGTGTGGTGTGAACGTGGCCTCATTTGTACCGAAATTGGCATTTATAATATACTTACAGCCATGTTTAACTCTTGGCTACTGCTCAGGATTGAAATTCGGAATTAAGAGGTTTAGAAAAGTTTGCTTAACTGCCAGGTGGCTGCAGTTTATGTTGAAGCACGTACCATTAGTGTTTAGATCGCCCTTCCCATGGCATGCCGACCTCATCTGGGAGAGAACGGTGGCCAGCATAAGTGACGCTGTTCTTCCATCTCTTCCTGAGATGGACCCAGTAATTGAGAGGGAGTGGTCTGAGACCTACTGGGTCCATATCGCTGGGACCGTCATCCGGGAGTTATGAGTAGGCAGAGAGGTGATTTTCATTTTCCGTGATAACTTCCCAGAGGAAGTAGGTGGGAGGGTGTGGTGATTGATGAGCTGAATTAGGTGGAAAGTGGCTCAAATCAGATTCTAGGTGATTGCTCCCGGCTCTCGACTCACTGCACTTATTTTCTGTTGCTCTCATTTAGCAAATGATTATGGTCTGTCTTGCGGCATTTCTAATAGTGTTGTTTCATTCTTTACCTTTTTGCCTTATTCTCTCTGCTTTCTCCAGCTAGATGTTACCCCGTCAGAGGCAGACATGGCATTCTGTTTACTGTTCTGTCCCTCTCGTGCCTTACACCAAGGAAATGCACAGCGATGGTGCTGTGTTTGACAGATCGTTGCTGCTTCAGATGGGATGTTTTTCCGAAAGAAGTTTCCTGAAATTATCTTGCCTTAGAAAAGTAGAAAGTAAGGTTAAGGGCCACTGTAAATATGTTTTAGTTTAAAATATGCAGCCTTGGGATGCCTGGGTGGTTCAGTCGGTTTCTCATCTGCCTTCCACTCTGGTCATGATCCCAGAGTCCTGGGATCGAGCCCCACATTGGGCTCCACACTGAGCGGGGAGCCTCCTTCTCCCTCAGCCTGCTTGTGCTCTCTCTCACTCTCCATCTCTCTGAGAAATAAATAAATAAAATCTTTTTTAAAAAACAACAACAACAAATAAAATATGCAGCCTTTTGGTAAATGGATTTGAGATTATTTTGTTCAGGCCAGTGTAGCTCAGCCGCAGAAATGGTTTAGTGTTGTTGTTGTTGTTATCGTGCATGTGTGTGACAGTGAACTTAGTTTCACTCAACAGGATATGAGGATGAATCATATGAAGTTGCCAATATCACGTGGATCAATCTAGTAAGACGGATCAGCAGATAATAGTTCATTCCTCTGATTCAGTCTGAGATGGAAGTGAGCTAAGTGGAAGCAGGCCCAACTGTTCTGTAGCAGCTTATGGCAGAGAGACCAGTGAGGCTGAGGGAGTGGGGGCAGGGGCAGGCATCCCTGATCGGTCAGTGATTCCTGTCATGAGGTGGGACTTCTGTGGTTGATATGTCCTTTCTGCTCTGATGGTGCCCAAGACCCTTTGGTCACCTCAACAGGAATCATCATAGGGCCGAGAAGGGTCAAGGCTTGCTCCCCAGGGCCTGTCCACTTCCAGCCTCATCTATCTTGGCGGCCGCCAGCGGCAGTCAGGGGAGACAGGATGTGGCAGCTCTAGTTACGATTCCATGGTTTTCTTCGATTTCCTTCCTTGTTTCTGTTATTTTCAATACAATTGACCCACTTCTTGTCACCTCTTTATTAAACCTGGGTTTGGAGTGCTGGGTTCAACCCGTGGATGTAGGAGGGTTAGGGAAGGTTTGCATTAGCTGTTTTTTCCTTCATTCCTCTGGTTAATTCAGAGGTGTCTTCTGGATTCCCCCAGAGGAACTCAGATTCACCAGATGGACAATGTGGGAAGGGAGGGTGCCTTTGTCTTATTTACCTTGAGAGCAAAGGGGAGCCTGACTTCAGATGGGAGAACAGAGACTGGAAGGGGCAGCTTGAGGACAAGGATGATCTGTCATTGAAAATGGGAGCCGAAGAAGTCCAGAACAAGTCTAGGAACTGAAATAACTGGGGGCACGAAAATTATCAAGCACATTTTTACCATTAGATACAGCAAGAAACATTTTTAAAAACTAGTCTGCCCTGGATTCTGTCATGACTAAAAGCATGACCAGAGAGCGGCTTTCTGGAGCCAGAGAAGTATTGGAAGTGGGGAGAAATACTTGACTTATTGTGTGTAGGGCTCTATGAAATATACAGTTTTGGATCTAAGAAAGAGCCAAAGCCACAGTATTAAGAAAAATTAAGGTATATTCCAACAATGTAGCACCCCCCCCTTTTTTTTTTTTACCTGTGGATAGAATTATTGTGCTGTAGACTCTTTATTCATTCATCCCATAAATGAACCTAGCAGGATGTGCACATTCTGTCCCTTGTGACAGCTGTGAGAATTAGAAAGGTGGCATGCCCGGTTTAAATGGAGAAAATGAACTTCATTGGGATTAAAAAAACCTCACCTATAATTGCGGATTGCAAGTCAGTTGCAGAGATGGGATTCCAACACAACTTCAATCCCAGAGCCAGTGCTTTTTCTCCTATGCCATCCTTTTTTGTTTTCCCCACTGGAGGTAGAGGTGAAGGAAAGGAAGGTGATTGAAGTCCCTGTAAAGAAAGAGTGGTAGTGGAGCAGACCCTGGGATGCCAGCTTGGGTTTCCCCTAAGAGCAGAAATGCAGAAGCTGAGACCCTACCCCAAAGTCAGAGTTGGCATTTTAACAAGAGTCCAGGGTGATTTATAGGCACATTAAAAATGAAGTCGTACCCTAACCACCAATAAGCTGCTTCTCTCTACTGGCTTTATCTTGGATCCTCTAAGGACCTGACTCAAGGAAGGCATATGGCTGGTTATTGACTCAGTATCAACTGACCGGACATATCCACACACAACACACAACTTGTGTTTTCTCGGCCCCAACACTCCCTCTTTTCTTTCCAGTCTTTTTCACTTGCCCAAATGGAAACGAAGCAAGGAGAGAATGAAAGAAAGAGACGGGATTAAAGAATAAGGGTTTCTGATGAAGTTTTTCTCTGCTGGCCTCATGCCTTCTTCCAAAACTGTGCTAAGCAACATGGTTAACAATGTCTTCCTTAGTGGAGGATGCCGGCATCCCGACTGTTCTGCATACCATTTTGGAATTATTGTAGCACCTACAATTATGTGGAGGCTATGTGTATTTAATCACTCTTCCAATCTGCAGCTCTGTAGGTTTTATTTCTCTTTCACACATAGCCATACCCTCAAGCATCTTAAGGGTGGCTGAGCATAACTATGATAGATTTCAACCTTTAAGGACAAATTTGAGAAAACCACCATTGACTGCATCTCAGAGTTTAGAGCGGACCATTTTGGTCATAATGAGGAACCAGCCATGCTGTAACATTGGTACTTTTTACCACACAGGTTCACTCTTAGCTCTGAGGATTGTGCCATTTGCTTCAGCTTTGAGCTTCAGTGAGAAGGGACTTACAAGATTTTGCTTGTGTGTGATTATAAATGATCTTTGAAGTAGAAAGAAGACAAAAAAAAAATCTCGTAAGCTGGGTCTACCCTGTAGTCTTGACAGAAGTTTAGCAAACATGATATGGGAGTCAACAGGTAACTCACCAACCCATCATCAGTCTGTCATATTGACAGTGATCACCATGTCCGATTTCTGCAGGGAGTACTTCAAACATACCAACATATAAATTCTTAGGCAGGAGTTAGTACAGGAAGTCCTTTTAATAGAAATGCAAGTCATTTTTTAAAATGGGGGAAAAAAGACATTCAGGGCATTGGAATTTTTAGTTAATAGAGGATCTGGAAAGGAAATGTTCCTTCCCAGCACCTGCCTCCAAGTTTTAAAAATATATATATATATATCAGGGAGGGGAGTTATCATGAGGTTCAAGCTCTAAGAAAATCTGGTGGAACCAAATGATATATATACTGGTGTGGAATGAAGAGTATTTTTTTGTTGCATGCCACATTTGTCATTCATCAAATCATTGTCTTTCTCTAGGTTCATTAAAGCATTTTCTTCACAGACACAATAATCAACAGTAGTTGATACCATAAGGTAAAACAAAATAGAAAATAAGATTACCTCTTCATTGCATTAGAATATTACTCTGTGGCATTGTGTTTCACTGACTTTTATAGAGACATACAGTTAAAAAGAAAACAAAAGGAAAACATTAGTGTCTTTGGATCAAATTTGAGAGGATGAGCTTGCGTTGGGTTATTTCAAAGTATGTTCAAAGGGGTATCATTCTAAATGAAACATTTCACTTCAAGCACTTTATGAAAATATTTGATGAAGTTAATGAACGTTATAAGAAACTCCACTGTGTGTGTAGAGTTGATTTGATTTCTTTTCAGAAAAGTCTTAATTGAAATTAGTGTGGTGATGATTTAAATATGTTTAATTCTCTTAGCCTAAGCTGTGTTGTATGTTTTAGTAATGCCAAATTGTATGTTTTGTATCTAGTTGTAAGTTATTGGTGGCATTGTGAAAACAATTTAGTGATTTGTGATCAGCATTTTAATAGAATGGAATGTAATAAAATAAAATAGAATAGGATATAATAGAAAATATTAGAGTTCATCTAAAATGTAATTTTTTTTTTTTGAGATAGAGAGTTGGGGGAGGGGAAGAGGGAGAGGGAGAGATAGAATCCTAAGCAGGCTCCACACCCAGCACAGAGCCTGATGCGGGGCTCGATCTCATGACCCTGAGATCATGTCCTGAGCCAAAATCAAGAGTCGGACACTTAACCGACTGAGCCACCCAGGTGCCCCATAAGATTTTTTTTAATGTACAAGTATATGTGATAATTTTATACACACACGCACATGTGTACACACACACACACACACACACATTAAGGCAGTGATTTTCAAACTTTTTTTTAATAGAGCCCCCAGTGAAGTTTAAAAACCACTGTCTTGGTGAATTTTTGGCCTACTGAAAATTCTACTTTAAATAACCAACAAACTTGTCATTTTTCTTTTGACTTCTCATTTATTTTGGTATTTTGAAATTGCTATAAATCTCCCCAAATCTTTCTCTCTTTAGTCTCTTCCTTCTGAAAATAGTGATTACTTATGAATGAGGGAAATAAAGCCATACTTCAAAGTTTAGCATATATTGGCAGAGCATAATTTTAGGGAAAGGATTATTTCATCTTTTTTTAAATTAGTAAATGTGACATGTACTTTCTTTATGCCTTTTCAGTTCCTGACTCACCTTGATTTCACCTGCATACCACTGTTTGGCATTAGATGACTCTCCAGAAAGGAAGAAAATCATTCAGAAATTAGGTGCATAAAAGTTATTGAACTAATATTTAAAATTGTGGTATTGCACATTTTACTTTACTCATAATTAAATGCCATGGGTAGAAATGTGTGATCCCTAGTATGTGCACATGTTTGAATCTATGCCCACTTAAAGGACAAAAAGATGCTGAGGAATTCTTATTTTATTTGAAGACTTTATCCTAGGAATATTGCTGATGGCTACCAAAAACAACCATCTTGGTAAGCCAAAGCTGAAGGCAGAATTTTAAAAATGTAAAACACACGAAGATTCCTCCATTTCTTGGAACCTTTTATAACTTGCCCCGATCCCCCAATAACTAAGCATCTGTGAGGAATAGGTTAAAATGCCAATAATAATCTATCCTTGGAACTTCAAGAATGGAATGATGTTATTTAATATTATTGATAAATGTTCATGTCTCATGTCTTGGGCATAATGTAAATGGAAGTGGGAACTGAAAACATTATCATTGGAATGGAATAAATTTTACCATATACGTGATAAGTATTTCTAATGCCATTTCATCATTTTAATTAGCAGCTGGAGTTTTGTCATAAGCTTGAGGGTTAATTACTCTTATTGACAGACTCAGTTGCTACCCTGTACTTTTTTGATGTAGCTATGTTAGTAAGAACTCTTATTTGTAGATCTGAAACCCAGAGTCTTATTAAGCTGGCTTAAGCAATTCAGGGCAGTTTGTTGACTCATGTAACTGAAAAGGTCTAGGTAGTTTTGGCTTCACTCTAAGGCAGGACTTCTTTATGCGGTGATCACCACACTGGGCCTTCCATTCTACTAGTTTAGCAATCTCAGCAGACTTTCTCTTTCTAGTAGTTTTTATAAAATCCAAGTACTGAGTCTCATCAGACTAATATGGATTACATGCTCATTGCTGAACCAATAACTGTGGCCAATGAGTCAGAGCAGTGATTGGCCAGCTCCGGGTCATGTTCCTATATCTGTATTCCAAGCACAGGAAGAGGAATAGGTTCTACAAAGGAAAAAAAAAAAAGGCTGCTATTACAAAGGTTTTATGTAAATGCTGAGCAAGGAAAAACAGAAGATGCCATTATAGAGGTCTTATTTTGACTCTTTTTTAAAAATAAATTTTTTTTGATGTCTTTAATTTTAAAAACCAGTGAAATTACCTCTGTCTCCCTATTAAATGAGTTATCCATTTAAAAAATATGTACTGAGCTGGGCATAGATGTTCCCTTTAACTTCTCTGAGCAATATGAATTGTGAGCATGATTTTGAACAAGTGTCTGTAATATTTTATTAAATAATTTTCATCACTCCAGGTAATAAACAGGTGATTTGACTTAGCGGAGTACAGGTGCTATTTTTAATACTTAGTGCTCTCTGGAGAGCTTCCAAATAATAATAGCATCTTAAAAAGCTTTGGATTCCCCAAGAAGCAATAAAATTGTGCTGAGTATTGTCTGTGATAAATAACACATCTCCCTTCTTTCTCTTCCGTATTCCTACTTGAGAAAGCTCCAGATTTCCTGACATTATCTGAGGGTTGATTGCTTAGTGAAGGTCGATACTTTTTTGCTTTCTATTACTACATGTTTCTTTGTGTTCATTTTGGGGAATAATGAGACAATGATAGGCTTTTAAAAATATTAAAAATCGGGAAAAATAAAGGCATCAACACATAAATAAGGAACATAACTTATTTTTTTTTTCTAAAATGGAAAAAGCTTAATTTTTTTCCCTGATTGGTAAGGTCTGAGGAACCAAGATTCCACAGGAAAGGAATCAGAGAAAGTGAGTTAAAAATACTATATGGAATTTTCCTTAGAGACCTTGTTGCATACTTCTAGTGTGAGACAGCAAAAAATAAAGTTGAAAACATCTGATAAGAGAGTAAAAGTCAGAGCAGAGATTTTGGCAGTCTCATAGAGTCTTACAGAGTTCAGAGCTTCTGAGGAGATAGGATCCTGGTAAACACCACAGCTTTTAATTGAGGCCCCTAATTAGCTACATCCTAGGATAAGACTGAACTGGAAATAGATCATCCTTAACTGAGTCAAGATGATTTACTTGTACTCTCTCTGACAGAGGAAAATCAAATCATCTCTGGAGGAAGAAAACTCTGTTTGACTTGTAACACTTTCCATAAACAATGTATCTGTCATAAAACAATTAGAGGTATGCAGGAAAACAGGAACAAATGACTAAAAATCAAGAGAGAAATATAGCCAAAAGCAGTAGATCCAGAAGTGATTCAGATATTGGGGTTATCATTCATGGATTTCCAAATAATTGATGAACACAGAAAATTTCACCAGAAATCTGGAATCTATGATAGGAATCAAATGGATAACTTCAAACTTAAAATTATGGTAACTGAGATTAAGAACTCAGGAGATGGATTTAAGAACATATTAAAGACATTAGAAGAGAAGATTAGTGACTTGAAAGACAGGTCAGTAGAAAATATCCCAGATTAAAGTACAGAATGGAAAAAAGAATGTATAAATAAAGAAAACTCCTTAAGAGACATATTGGATGGTGTGAACATCTGGGCCTTGTCATTGGAGTTTAGAGAGAAAATAGGGGCAGAATAAATATTTGAATAGACACTGGTCAAGAATTTTCCAAAACTGATGAACAACATCCAGCCATATGTTCAAGAAATTCTATTAGCAAAGAAAATGAAATAAAATATATAGGCGTAGTATAGTAAAACTATTGAAAAACCAAAAAGCAATACAAAATCTTCAAGCATCCAGAGGAAAAAAGACATAGTTTCAAAGCAATACCAGTTAGATTTATAGCTAGCTTTTAAACAGAAACAATGGAAACTAGAAAACAATGGGATGGCATATTTAAAGTGCCAAAGAAAATAATTGCCAATCTATAATTCTATATCCAGAGAAGGTATCATTTGAGAAAGATAGTTTTAGAAAAATTAAAACTATGAGAATTAATTACCAGCATATCTACATTGAAATTATTAAAGGGAGCTCTTCAGCCAGAAGAGAAATCATCCAAGTTGGAATTGTGGAAATGCAGGAAGGCATGAAAAGCACCAAAAAGGATAAATATATAAGTAAATATAAGTGAAGATAGACTATTTAAAACAATCAAAATAATGTCTAATGAAGTTTAACTCCCTGTAACCAAAGATGGAACAATTTAAGCATCCATCAGAATAGGAACTGCAATGGAATGAAATATAAGAAATATATTAAATCCATGAGTTAATGAACACTAGTTAATAATAATGATAACAAATGGGAGGATGTTAGTGAACCACAGTATTATTTTGAAAAATAGTAAGGATTCAGGCATTGGACATTAATGGTTATGAATATTACAAAAATACAAGCAGGCATGGTGTGTCCATTAAGAGAAGCACACACACAAGCCATGAGGTAGTCTTGCCAAAAACAAAACAAGAAAATGAACCTAAATTTGATTAAGCCTCTAGACCTCACTACCAACAAACAGAATTTACAGATAGGGAGCATTTTATTTAATACAATACCATGGGAAAAAATTAAATAGTAGAAAATCTCAATTCAAACAAGTTGGTTTCTCCAATGAATAAGTAGCAAGGGAAAAAAGATGTAAGGGGATTGATAGGTTAAATGTACTTTAAAAGACATATCAGCCAATTACAATGTGCAGAACTTATTTGGATCTTGAATCAAAAATACCTTTAAAAATAGTTATGATATTTGGGACACTTGGAAATTTGAACATTAACAGAATATTTGATGGTGTTCTGGCATTGTTAATTTTTCTATATGTTTGATACTGATATTATGTTTATATGTTTCCAAAAACTTACTCATCTTTTAGAGATACACACTAAAGAGTGTGTTACAAGAGATAGTTATACGAGATGTGATATCAAGTTTGGGATTTGCTCTAAAATAATATGGTTGTGGGAAAAGTGGATGGAGATAAAGAAGGAACAGCATTGGCCATGAGCTAATGATCATTAAGCAACATGATGAATATGGGGGTTTCATGTTATTATGAAGTCTATTTTTAGAAGTCTATGTTAGAACGCTCCATAACAAAAAGCTTAAAATATATGTGGAATTAAAAATAAAATTTTAATAAAATTTAATTTTATAAAATTATAAAAATTTTATTTTTGCAATGAAAAGCAGTAATAACACATAAGGTGGCAATTTGATGAGGGGTAAATGAAGTTAAAATCATGTAAAGTCCTTATCCAGGGAGTGGTAAAAATGTCAATTATGGTAGATTCTAATAAGGCAAGGGAACACATTTTATTTTTGTGGTAACCACTAAAAGAATGTATAACTAACAAGCTGATGGAAGGGGAAAATGGAATAATTTAAAAAATTGTTTAATTGAAGACAAAGGAGAATTAAGGAACAAAGAACTCTAGAACAAATAAAGAACATATTAAGATAGTGATTTAAACACAAATGTAAGAGTAATTACATTAATGTGAAAGGATGAAATACTTCAATTTAAAAACAAAGATTTTTAGACTATGTTATAAAAACAAGACAACTGTATACTGACTACATGGGGTATACTCTAAATATAAAACCATATAAAAGCATATAAAAATAGGGGTGCGTAGGTGGCTCAGTCAGTTAAGCATCTACCTTAGGGATCAGGTCATGATCTCGGGGTCCCAGGATCAAGCCCCACATTGGGCTCCCTGCTCGGCAAGGAGTCTGCTTCTCCCTTCCCCTCTGCCCCTCCCTCCTGCTTGTGATCTCTCTCTCTCAAATAAGTAAATAAAATCTTAAAAAAAAAACCCAACAACCCACAAATACCATGCAAACACTAACCAAAAGATGCACTGTAGCTGTATGTATGCAAACAAATAGCATGACCTCAAAATATTAAAAAGTAAGTAACTATAACAGTAAAAGAAGAAATATAGAAATCTTCAATCTTAGTTGGGATTTTGTCATGCCTTTTTCATTAAATAGAACATGCAGAAAAATAAGTTAGTAAATATATAGAAGATTTAAATACCACATTGAAAAAACATGACCTAATTGCAATATACAGAACACTGCACCCACCAATGAAGAATATATAATTTAAAAATTTTTTAAATATAATTTTTTAGGAATATATAATTTTTAAGTTTTAAGTGCACAGGAACATTTAGCAAATAGTTCATATGTCTAAAGGCTTTTCTCAACCAATCTCCAAGGATTGAAACCATGGAGTTGATTTTCTTTTTTCTTTTTTTAAAAATTTTATTTAAATTCAGTAAATTAACATAGACTGTATTATTGATTTCAGAGGTAGAGTTCAGTGATTCACCAGTTGCATATAACACCCAGTGCTCATTACATCACAAGTCCTCCTTAATGCCCATCACCCAGTTATCCCATCCCCCCACACACCTCCCATCTAGCAACCTTCAGTTTGTTTCCTATAGTAAAGAGTCTCTCATGGTTTGTCTCCCTCTCTGATTTTGTCTTATTTTATTTTCCCTCCCTTCCCCTATGATCCTGTTTTGTTTCATAAATTCCACATATGATGAGATCATGTGATAATTATCTTTCTCTGATTGGCTTATTTTGCTTAGCATAATACCCTCTAGTTCTATCTGCGTCCTTGCAAATGGTAAGATTTCTTTCTCTCTCTTTTTTTTTTTTTGGCTTTTAATATTCCATTGTGTGTGTGTGTGTTTGTGTGTGTGTATATATATATATACACACACACATACATATACCATATCTTTTTCATCTATTCATCTGTCGGTGGACATCTGCACTCTTTCCATAGTTTGGCTACTGTGGACATGGCTGCTATAAACATTGGGGTGCAAGTGCCCCTTCAAATCACTATATTTGTATCCTTTGTGTAAATCCCTGGTAGTGCAATTGCCGGGTCATAGGGTAGCTCTATTTTTAACTTTCTGAGGAACCTCGATACTGTTCTCCAGAGTAGCTGTACCAGCTTCCATTCTGACCAACAGTGTAAGAGGGTCCCCTTTCTCCACATCCTCGCCAAAATTTATTGTTTCCTGGCTTGTTAATTTTACCCATTCTGACTCGTGTGTGGTGGTATCTCACTGAGGTTTTGATTTGTATTTATCTGATGTCCAGTGATGTTGAGCATTTGTTCATGTGTCTATTGGCCATTTGTATGTCTTCTTTGGAGAAATGTCTGTTCATGTCTTCTGCCTATTTCTTCACTAGATTTTTTTGTTTTTTGGGTGTTGAGTTTGATAAGCTCTTTATAGATCATGGATATTAGCCCTTTATCTAATACGTCATTTGCAAATATCTTCTCCCATTCTGTAGGTTGGGAGTTTTAATTTTGTACCTGCTTCCTTTGCCATGCAGAAGCTTTTTATCTTGATGAAGTCCCAATAGTTCATTTTTGCTTTTGTTTCCCTTGCCTTTGGAGATGTGTCTAGCAAGAAGTTCCTGCAGCTGAGGTCAAAGAGGTTGCTGCCTGTATTCTCCTCTAGGATTTTGATGGATTCCTGTCTCATTTAGGTCTGTCATCCATTTTGAGTATATTTTTGTGTATGGTGTAAGACAATGGTCCAGTTTCAGTCTTCTACACGTGGCTATCCAATTTTCCCAACACCATTTGTTGAAGAGACTGTCTTTTTTCCATTGGACATTCTTTCCTGCTCTGTCAAAGAGAAGTTGACCATAAAGTTGAGGGTCCATTTCTGGGTTCTCTATTCTGTTCCATTGATCTATGTATCTGTTTTTGTGTCAGTACCATACTGTCTTGATGATTACAGCTTTGTAGTACAGCTTGCCGGAATTGTGATGCCACCAGCTTTCGTTTTCTTTTTTTTAACATCCTCTAGCTATTTAGGGCCTTTTCTCGTCCTATACAAATTTTAGGATTATTTGTTCCAGCTCTGTGAAAAATGTTGATGGTATTTTGATAGGGATTACATTGAATGTGTAGATTGGTCTGGGTAGCATAGACATTTGAACAGTATTTGTTCTTCTAATCCCTGAACATGGACTGTTTTTCCATTTCTTTTTGTCTTCCTCAATTTCTTTCATAAGCGTTCTTTAGTTTTCAGAGCATAGATCATTTACATCTTTGTTTAGGTTTATTCCTAGGTATCTTACTGTTTTGGGTGTAAATGGGATTGATTCCTTAATTTTTCTTTCTGTTGTCTCATTGTTAGTGTATAGAAATGCAACTGATTTCTGTACATTGATTTTATATCCTACCACTTTGCTGAATTCCTGTATGAGATCTAACAATTTGGGGGTACAGTCTTTTAGGTTTTCCAGATGGAGTATCATGTCATCTGCAAAGAGTGATAGTTTAACTTCTTTGCCAATTTGGATGTCTTTTATTTCTTTTTGTTGTCTGATTGCTGAGGCTAGGACTTCTAGTATATATTGAACAACAGTGGTAAGAGTGGATATCCGTGTCGTGTTCCTGACCTTAGGGAAAAAACTGAGATTTTGCTCTGGATTTTCCATATATGGCTTTTATGATATTGAGGTATATTCCCTCTATCTCTATACTGTGAAGACTTTTAATCAAGAAAGGATGCTATATTTTGTCAAATGCTTTTTCTACATCAGTTGAGAGGATCATATGGTTCTTGTCCTTTTTTTTTATTAATGTGGTGTATCACATTCATTGATTTGCAAATGTTGAACCACCCTTGCATCCCAGGAATAAATCTCACTTTTTCATGGTGAATAATCCTTTTAATGTACTGTTGGATCCTATTGGCTAGTATCTTGGTGAGAATTTTCACATTCATGTTCATCAGGGTTATTGTTCTGTAATCTCCTTTTTGGTGAGGTCTTTGTCTGGTTTGGGGATCAAGGTAATACTGGTCTCATAGAACGAGTTTGGAAGTTTTCCTTCCATTCCTGTTTTTTGAAACAGCTTCAGAAGTGTAGGTATTAATTCTTCTTTAAATGTTTGGTAGAATTTCCCTGGGAAGCCATCCAGTCCTGGACTCTTGTTTGTTGGGAGATTTTGGATTACTGCTTCAATTTCTTCGCTGGTTATGGGTCTGTTCAGGTTTTCTATTTCTTCCTGTTTCAGTTTTGGTAGTTTGTATGTTTCTGGGAATGCGTCCATTTCTTCCAGATTGCCTAATTTGTTGGCGTATAGTTGTTCATAGTATGTTCTTGTAATTGTATTTCTTTGATGTTGGTTGTGATCGCTCCTCTTTCATGTGATTTTATTAATTTGGGTCCTTTCTCTTTTCTTTTGTTAAGTCTGGCTAGGGGTTTATCAATCTTATTAATTCTTTCAAAGAATCAGCTCCTAGTTTCGTTGATCTGTTCTACTGTTCTTTTGGTTTCTATTTCATTGACTTCTGCTCTGATCTTTATTATTTCTCTTCTCCTGCTGGGTTTAGGCTTTATTTGTTGTTCTTTCTCCAGCTCCTTTAGGTGTAGGGTTAGGTTGTGTACTTGAGACTTTTCTTGTTTTTTGAGAAAGGCTTGTATTGCTATATACTAACATCTTAGGACTGCCTTTGCTGCATTCCAAAGGTTCTGAACTGTTGTTTTTTCATTTTCATTTGCTTCCATGAATTTTTAAAATTGTTCTTTAACTTCCTGGTTGACCCATTCATTCTTTAGTAGGATGCTCTTTAACCTCCATGTGTTTGTGTTCCTTCCAAATTTTCTCTTGTGATTGAGTTCAAGTTTTAAAACATTGTGATCTGAGAATATACAGGGAATGATCCCAATCTTTTGGTACCAGTTGAGGCCTGATTTGTGACCCAGTATGTGATCATTCTGAAGAATGTTCCATGTCCACTTGAAAAGAATGTGTATTCTATTGCTTTAGGATGAAATGCTCTGAACATACCTTTAAGATCCATCTGGTCCAGTGTGTAATTCAAAGCTGTTGTTTCCTTGCTGATCTTCTGCTTAGATGATCTGTCCATTGTAGTGAGTGGGGTGTTAAATTCCCCTACTATTATTATATTATTGATGTGTTTCTTTAATTTTATTATTAATTGGCTTATATAATTGGCTGCTCCCACATTAGGAGCATAAATATTTACAACTGTTAGATCTTCTTGTTGGATAGACCATTTAATTATGATATCCCTTTTCATCTCTTAGTACAGTCTTTGTTTTAAAATCTAATTAGTCTGATATAAGGATTGGTACCCCAGCTTTCTTTTAATATCCATTAGCATGAGAAATTGTTGTCCAACCCCTCACTTTCAATCTAGAGGTGTCTTTGTGTCTAAAATGAGTCTCTTGCAGACAGCATATCAATGGGTCTTATTTTTCTATCCAATCTTATACCCTATGTCTTTTGATTGGAGCATTTAGCCCATTTACATTCAGAGTAATTACTGTAAGATATGAATTCAGTGCCATTGTATTACCTGTAAAGTCACTGTTTCTGTGGATTGTCTCCGTTCTTTTCTGGTCTTTGTTACTTTTGGGCTTTCTCGTCACTTAAAGGATTTCCTTTAATACTTCTTGCAGGACTGGTTTAGTGATCACAAATAATTTTAGTTTCTATTTGTAGTGGAAGCTCTTTTTCTCTCCTATTCTGAATGACAGCCTTGCTGGGTAAAGTATTCTTGGCTGCATATTTTTCTCATTTAGCAACCTGAGTATATCATGCCAGTCCTTTCTGGCCTGCCAGGTCTCTATGGATAGGTCTCTCCCAGCTTTATGTTTCTATCCTTGTAGGTTCAGGACCTTTTATCCCCGAGCTGCTTTCAGGATTTTCTCTTTATCTCTGAAATTTGCAAGCTTCACTATTATATGTTGAGGTATTGACCTATTTTTTATTGATTTTGAGCAGATTTCTCTGTGCTTTCTGGACTTGAATGCCTGTTTCCTTCCCCAGATTAGGGACGTTCTCTACTATAATTTGTTCAAATAAACCTTCTACCCCTTTCTTTCTCTTTCCTCTTCCTCTGGGACCCCAATTATTCTGATATTATTTTGCTTTATGGTATCACTGATCTCTCGAATCCTTCCCTCATGATCCAGTAGTTGTTTATCTCTCTTTTTCTCAGATTCCTTATTCTGCATCATTTTGTCTTCTATATCCCTAGCTCTCTCTTTTGCCTCATTTATCCTACCAGTTAGAGCCTCCATTTTTTATTGTATGTCAGTAGTAGCCTTTTTTATTTCAACCTGATGAGATTTTAGTTCTTTTATTTCTCCAATAAGGGATTCTGTAATGTCTTCTATGCTTTTTTCAAGCCCAGCTAGTATCTTTGTAATCATTGTTTTGAATTCTAGTTCTAACATCTTACTTATATCCATATTTATTAAATCCCTGGCAGTGAGTACTGCCTCTTGTTCTCTTTTTGGGGGTGAGTTCTTCTGTCTTGTCATTATGTCCAGAAAAGAATAGATGAAAGAGAGGGAAAATACAAAAATAGCAACAATGACACCAGAAAAATATTCACTACACAAATCAGAAGAGAACAGAAACCAAAAAGAAAAGGAAAAAAAAACCCCGAGAATATTAAGTCAAATAAGTATTTGAACAGAACAATAAACTAGATCCTGGGTGTATTTTGGCCTGTTTGTTAGAAGAAACTAGATCCCAACATAGGAGAGAATGAAAAAGTTATATATATGTATATACATATACATATATATATGTATATACATATATATATATATATATATAGGAATGAAGTTGAAAACAATGAAAGGAAGCCAAAAATGAAATACGTATATATATGTAACATAAGTAAAAAAATGAAAATTAAAAAAGACTTAATAAAATGATTGATAAAATTAGAAAATAGCTGAAAAGGAAAATAAAATATAAAACTCATGGACTAAAGAGTAATAAGAAGACCATGAATGCTATATACTTCTTTCCCCAAGACTGGAGTTTTACACTTCTGTATGATCGGTAAATATGGTATTAGTGGGAAGTTCCTGCTGGTGTTCTGGGAAAGGGACCTCTTGCACTGATCCTTGGGTGTCTTTGCCTGGGTGGAATTGTACCCCCCTTGCCAGGAGGCTGGGTTCAGTGTAAGCAACTCCAGGAACTGGTGTCAGGGATGAAAATGGTGGAGCCCTGATGTCTAGCCCTGGAGCTGAAAGTTTGCACCCCCTACTCTTCAGTGAGCCATCACAGAAAAGCAGTCTATCCCTCTTGTCTCCCTGGTTTCCATTGGAACTCTGTTCACCTAGCCTATGACAGAGCATTTTTATCTCAGTCACGAGAGCCCGTCTGGCATCTCCAAACTTTATGGACTTTTGGGGTGCACACCTATGCCTCTTCTCCCCTGGTGAGGGATTGGGGGGTCTTCCCTCAGTTCTGCCTTTGCTGGGCCCCTGCTCAGAAAGCATTGGCCTGACCTTATGGTGGTTCCAGGTTTATGGCAACACCGAGCAGAAAGCCAGGCCCTGGATTCACTGTTTGCAACTGGCTTCCCTGTTCCAGTGCTTGGGAACTCTGCCACACTCAGGCATGCCCATTCTTTTTGTGACCCTGGGGATCCTGAGACCATGCTGTCCCACCTGGGGTTCTGCCCCACCTCACTCCCTGAACATCTTTCAGGCAGACTTCTAATCTGATTTTGCACTCCGATGCTTATAACTCTTTTCGGTACCCGGCTAACAGAGCCTCCCTCATCCCATGGTTTATCTTCTGATTTATCACCTCCCATTCACATCTCCACACCTCCTACCTTAGAAAAAGTCATCACTTTTCTACTCTTAGAATTATAGCAATTCTTTTCTCAGATCTCCAGTTGATTTTGCAGGTGGTCTGAGTGATTTGATAAATCTAGCTGAATACGGGGGACCAGATGAAATTAGGGTCCCCTACTCCTGCCATCTTAATTCTCTCCTCAAGAGTTTATTTTCTGGTCATAGTAGTATTAAATTAGTAACAGAATATTAATGAAAAAATTCCAGTATTTGGACATTAAGTAATACCTTTTCCCCTGTGTGTCAAAGAAAATAATCACAAGGAAAATTAGAAATATTTTTGTAACTGATAATGAAAATGCAACCTATCATTTCAAACATTGTGGGTTGCAGTTAAAGCAGTAGGTATAGGGACATTGATAGCCTTAGATTCTTATATTAGAAAACAAGAAAGTCTAAAATTTAGTAATCTCAAGGATCAGTTTCAAGGATCTAGAAAACAAACCCAAAGAAATTAGAAGAAAATAAATATAAGATCAGAATAACTGAAGTAGGAAAAAGGAACAATAAAAAAGTTGGTTCTTGGAAAAGGCTAGTGAAATTGATAAAATTCTGGTACAAATAATTGAAGAAAAATGTAAGGTTGATTGCTAAAATCACAAATGCAAAAAGGGTAACACTAAACTGCAGATATTAAAAAGATAGTAAAAAGATATTATCAAAAATTTATGCCAATAAATTTGAAAATTTAAAGGAAATGGTTAAATTTCTTAAAAACACACCAAAATTCCATTATACACACACACAAATATTATTCAGTCATAAAAAAAGAGGAAATCCTATTTTCAAAAATATGGATGGACATTGAGAGCATTATGCTAAATGAAGTAAATCAGAGAAAGACAATTGCTGTATGATATCACTTATATGTGCAATCTAACAACAAAAACAAAAAGAAAGCAAACTTGTGGTTACCAGAGGTGAAGTGTGGGGGAGGAGGAGTTGGAGGGAGGTGGTCAAAAATGTACAAATTTCCTGTTATAAGATAAGTAAGTACTAGAGATGTAATGTACAATATGACAACTATAGTTAACACTGCTACATGATATATAGGCAGGTTGTCAAGGAAGTAAATCCTAAGAGTACTTGCCACAAGAAAAATTTATTTCCTTTTTTTCTTATTTTTCTTTCTTTTTAAAAATTATTTTTAAAAATATTTGAACCTATGTTGTAATCACTTCACAGTATTTATAAATTAAAACTTCATGCTGTATACTTTAAACTTATATAGTGATGAATGTCAATTACTTCTCAATAAAACCAGGAAAAAATTGAAATTGATATAATACATTTTAGAAAATCTGAGTTATCTTACATCTATTAAATAAATTAGCTTCATAATTATAGATTGTCCCACGAAGAACAAACTAGTTAAATTCACCAGCAAATTTTCCCAAATATTTAAGGAAGAAACAATACTAATCATATATAAACTCACATTATTAGGCCAGCATAACCTTGACCCCAATGTTGAGAGGGGTATTCAAAGAAAGGAAGTTCATAGTCCAATTTTTCTCATGAAGATAGATGCTAAAATCCTAGCCAAAACATTAGTAAATCAAAGTCGGTGATATATATATATAAAAGTTAATATATCACTACAAAGTTGGGTTCATTCCAGGAAAGCAAGTTGATTATTTGAAAATCAATCAAAACAATTTACCACATTAATAGAGTAAAAGTGAAAAACCATATGATCATCTCAATAGATGAAGGGAAAAAAATGCCTTTGATAAAATTTAACACTCATTCATGATAAAAAACTCTTAATAAAATGTGAATGGAGCAGAACTTCCTTAATTAGATAAATGATATCTGCAAAAAAGCTACAGCAAACCTCATACTTAATTTTGAAATATTGACAGCTTTTTTGTTGATATTGTGAATAAGATAAGGGTATTGGTTATTTCCACTTTTATTCATTATTATATTGGATAGTTTTGCAAGTTCAGTAATGTAAGAAAAATAGAATATTTTCATAATCATGGGATAGGCAAGGATCTGCATTTTTAATAAGCCACAAAGGTGATTCTTATGAATGCTCATTTTGGGAAACCTCGTAACTGGGTTGTCTAAAATGGGATTTGCTTCTTATCTTGAGGTGGCCACAGCCTAAAAGTAGGGAAGGTGTGAAGAGAATCTCATTTCTGCTCTCTAACAGGACTGCTATTGTTGACACATCAAATCGATCCAATTGGATGTGGATTTTGCCACTTCCCTTTAAAAATTATTTTTGTTTACAAATACGGCATTCACCAGCTCTCTTAATATTTTCTTTTTTTAAAAAAGATTTTATTTATTTATTTTGAAAGAGAGCGAGAGAGCGAGAGAGGAAACACAAGCAGGGGGAGTGGGAGAGGGAGAAGCAGGCCTCCCACCAAGCAGGGAGCCTGATGCGGGGCTTGATCCCAGGACCCTGGGATCATGACCTGAGCTGAAGGCAGACGCTTAACGACTGAGCCACCCAGGCGCCCCTCTCTTAATATTTTCAGTCAATCGAAATGAATAATCCCTCCTGTATATTGTAGCATCTTACTTTTATTTACCTATAATTTGATTTAAAATGTTAATATGAGGAATGCCTGGCTCGCTTGGTGTGTGGAGCAACCAACTCTTGATCTCAGGGTTGTGAGTTCAAGCCCCAGGTTGGGCATAGAGCCTACTTAAAAAAATATATATATTTTTTTTAATGTCAGGGTGAGTTTAATATGTTGAGTTCTTTTTTGCATAGATGGGACTCAAATACAAATGATCCCTTTGTTAACTAAACATGGTTAGTGTGTAGATGTATACCATGGACCAGTCAGATCATGGGCCTAGAAAAATAATTGCACATAATGAAAGTCTATTGTAATGCATTTAGTTTCTATGATAAATGTTTCCCTGGCATTACCAGTGACATTATTTTATTGATCTTGTTTTTCATATCTGCCCTTTTTTCTTCTATTTTTGTTACCAAAAAATTCCTGCTTCTAAAATTCAAACAGTACATAAGCATTATAAAGTAATAGACAAAGTCCCCTATACTTGCAACCCAAACCCATTTCTCAGAATTAACCACTGTAAATATTTTATCCTATACTTTTCATTTATGTATATATTTATACTTTGCTATACTGTTTTTAAAGAGTTATCTTTTTTTTAAAAAAATATTTTATTTATTTATTTGACACAGAGAGAGAGACAGCGAGAGAGGGAACACAAGCAGGGAGAGTGGAGGAGGGAGAAGCAGCCTTCATGCAGAGCAGGGAGCTCAATGTGGGGTTTGATCCCAGGACCCTGGGATCATGAGCCGAGCCGAAGACAGACGCTTAACGACTGAGCCACCCAGGCGCCCCTAAAGAGTTATCTACTTGCTACCTAAATCTTTTAAAATGAAAGCATATGTATTGAGACCAAGTTTATCTTTTCTGTCAAATTTGATGAGTGATCAATATGCTAAACTCTTACATATTTGTAATGCTTACTTTTTTTTTTTTTACCACGTTCTATTTGTTTAAGAGATTAAGAGCACTTAGAGTAAGGAATGATAACAACTAATATAGTGTAACAGTACTGTTCATTAGGTTCCCGGAGGAACATTCATACATATTCCTACAAATAAATTTGTTCTTCTCTTGAGTCTTTGGCAGGAACAAGAAATGCACATACCAACGCTGATGGAAAGTGAGTGAGGAGGAGTGAGCAACACAATTTACAACATATTAGACTAAGAGTAACAATAATGTAGTTTTACAAGAAGATACTACATATCTAAGACATAAATATATTTAAACTGTTTCTTTGGTAAACAATATAAAGTTGTTGCTTATAGCTAAATTCAGAGAGGATTAAATTTGCCTCTTATGGCCGACTGGGCTGGGGGACTCTAGCAATCCCAAATCACATTCTTGTTTTCATTCATGTCCCCCTGCAATCTATTTTCCAAATGTAGCTTGAGGGAGATTTTCAAAATGCTAGTTTGATCATGCCACTGTGCCGGTGGGAACCATTTCCACCATTCAACAAGCTAACATGCCCCGTCTTCCTCTCTTGATTTTTTCCACATCATGCCTCCTTAGCCCTCTGAACTCCAACTACACTGCCCTTTCTTCCTCTTCCTCAAAATCACTGTCCTCCATCCTGCCACAGGGCCTTTGCACATCTTGTTCCCTTGGCCTGTTGGATTTTGTTTCCTTCATCTCCACTGAGTTAGTTCTCTCTCCTCAGATTTCATCTTCAGTGTTTTCCCTTCTACAGAATATTTTAGGACCCTTGTTATAGTCTGTCTTTTTGGCGCCTGCTACTCATCTGTGTTGCTGTAGTTCATCACTGTCTCCCCAACAAGGCCATCAGTTCTGTGAGTTCAGAAGCGATCTTTGTTTATGGCCAGTTACCAGCTCAGCCTGTTGTTTGTTGAATGCATAGAAGTATGTGTGTAAATTTGTAAATTGAATAAGAGATGAATAATGGCAGCTGAAGATGTTATTATCTGTTACTAATTGTGTGAAATAACATTAAAGGGAAGTCAAAGGCAGAACTTTTTTTTTTAAGATTTTACTTATTCATTTGAGACACAGAGATACAGAGAGAGAGAGCATGAGCAGGGGGAGAGGCAGAGGGAGAGGGAGAAGCAGGCTCCCCGCTGAGCCAGGAGCCCGATGTGGGTCTCGATCCCAGGACCCTGGGATCATGACCTGAGCCGAAGGCAGAATCTTAAGCATCTGAGCTACTCAGGTGCCCCTCAAGGGCAGAACTTTTTTTTTTTTATGTTATGTTAATCTTAGTTTTTGATGTAGTGTTCCATGATTCATTGTTTGCATATAACACCCAGTGCTCCATGCAATACATGCCCTCCTTAATACCCATCACTGGGCCAACCCATCCCCCCAATGCCCTCCCCTCTAGAACCCTCAGTTTGTTTCTCAGAGTCCATAGTCTCTCATGGTTCATAAGGGCAGAACTTCTGATGATTTCTCAAATGAGGGAACTGATACTCAGAGGGGTTAAGAAATTTGCACATGGGAACGCCACTATTAAGTGACAGAGCTAGAATTTCAACTGAGATTTGTCCAATAGCACTGTTCTTCCTAAGAGCGGTTACATGTATAGAGCCTTTATGTAGACAATAAGCATGGCAAATATTGAGTACTCCATCCCCCTACTGAAAATCCAAGGACCATTATGAATATTAAAGACTGACAATTCCTGGAGTAAGGAGATATGTTTAATTTAATATAACCCAATATCCCTTTCATTTGGTAATACCCACGAACGGAATTCTCCTTAGCAAATGCTGCTGTTCATTCCTTCATACACCCATTTGTCCTTCAGTTTGCTTGATCTATCCATATGACACTGATTATAATCCCATTGCTAAATCATTCTTTCTGAAGAAGACATTTGCCGAATACTTCCATCTAGCTAGAATGAGAAGACAAAACTTACCCCTGTTCAAGATAAAACATTAAGTCTTTTGAAGTTAATTTGTCCTAACTTAGGGTCAAGTGTCTGGAGACATGGACTGCACTTAACATTCTTTCTGCCACAGATACACTTATAGCTTTGAAATAGTGCTCTGTTTCCCCCACATTATTTGGGCTACCAAATTGCACATAATGAAGCATCACCAAAGCTGGGATAGCAGTAAAAATTGGAACATTACATCTATTTTTCATGAGCAAAGGGAGACATTTGGTCAAATTCAGTCCAATTGCCAATGATAAAACATACCAGTGTCACCTTCAATAATTACTGAAGAACAAGACTTAACTATAAATAATACTACATCTATTTCATTTTTAGGCTGTTTCATTTAAAGATTAATTCCTGCTAAACAGTTCTCAGTACTAGGGAAATTTGCCAAGACTCATTTCTTTAGAATGGACATGCATATACTGTACTTCTCCAAATTTCTCATAAGTTTAAATATATGGATTTTATGTTCTTAGGTAGAAAATTTTACCATACCCTATTCCTTTATACCAGGTATATTTATATCTATAAAAATATAGGTATATTGGGAAAAGTCTATGCATATCTATATGCTGACAGAAGGTGCCTTTAAGGATTTTTAGCCTAAATATGACTACATAATCCCCAAAGTCCTACAACTATGTGATTTTGAGTTTGTAATAATTCAATGATATTCAATGTTGAATTCAATTCATTGAATTCAACAATTCAATGATATCTGCACTTCTTGTTTGAGTAAAAGGTTTGTAGTATTTTTAGTGAAAATCTTAAAGTTCATGCAAAAGAATAGGGAAGAATTGAGTCTAAATTCAAATTTTTTTCTGAATTAACTGCTAAAAAATAGAAACAAAATTTTCATTGTGTCTGATTACGTGTATTTATTCAACAAACAGGCACTGGGGCATAAAGGAGGACTAGACATTATCCCTGCTTTCAAAGAACTCATGTCAGCTCCACATCAGAGACAAATAGCTGCGCACAGACAGCACTGGGATTAGGGGCTGTAGGAAGGAGGGGGTGAGAATTGTGCTGTGGAAACACCTGAGGGGACTCTGGTCTCACCCAAGATCAGGGAGTCAAACCACACCTCCCAGAGGAAGTGATGTCTAAGCTAAGGAGTTGAATTTAGAGTTGATTCTGTGTCTAACTGTTCTGGAATGCTGAAGAAATTGAGACAGGAGCCCCTGTGTCACCCTTAGTTAATTGAAAAAAAGAATCTGTAATTGCTTGTTAGTGAGTAGTCTTTTTATGGAAGCATTTTTGGCTATGGTTAGAAAAGAAGAAGATGCTGCTGTCTTTTCCTGGCTTTCATTTGCTTTGTCTGATTTCCTTGTACTTTACTGCCTTTTTCTATGAACCACCTGGGCCATATAGAGCCGCCTGAGAATTCTCTCCACCTAGTGTAGCACCTGAGCTTGAACAAGACATTTTTAGAAGTTCAGCTGAAGTGTGTTTTGTGTGTGAGAAGGTGTATGTGGTGGGAGTAGTGTGTCATCCGAGCTCTGTTGGGGTCAATGCCTGACCTCTGACCCTTCTGCAGGACTGTCTTTCCACCCAAGGGGTTGGCACCTACAGCCATGATTGCCCAGTGTGATCCTCTGAATCTGGAATACCCACAGTTCATTCTTTGTGGGACACTAACAGCAGAGGCCAGTGGCCTAATCTGGCCTACAGATATGTTTTTAAAATCAGGAAATTTCAGAAAAATCTGATTTCTGTCATTAACATAGCTAAACAGCAGAAGCAGCATGATCTCTGTCATAGGACCTTTCCTTTCAGGGTCTTGTTTCACAGCTAGTCAACTTCCTGCCTTTAATTACCTGCTTGGCCCCCATCGGTGTTCGAATTGGTAACTCCTGATGTATAGTTGTGAATGATGAGACCAGCTGCGGACTGATCTTAACCATGGTTGGGCTAAGCAGATTTTTTCCTCTGGTCATTTTGAAGTGGTGCCTAGGACACTACTTAGTTTCCACTGAAGCTTCAAAGAGATACAGATATTTGGTCATGTCAGTGTCAAAGCAGAGAAAGCACATCTAAAGGTAGAGGCAGTAGGGCAGATCTTCCAGAAAGTAGAGGCACAAGCCCTGTAGCCTGAGTGTGAGTGTGGTGATGTTGAATCTGAATGACATCTTACTTCCCAGCTCTGGTTCATCTGAGGCCCGGGTATACTTCCTGTCCTGTGTGCTATGGGATACCTGGAATTCCTTATCCAGAATCCCATTTTACTCGAGCTCCTCAAATGGATCCTTGTTTTTTGTAACTAAATAAATCTTAATTCAGAAGCAACATGGTTTTTATGATATTTTGTTTGAATGGGAAGATGGAACTTTGGGTTTCCAGTAATTTGTCATGAATACTCTAGTTGGATTAGAACAAAGTCTTGTAATCATCAGTTTGGGTATTCTAATTGATTATTAGAAACCTGTGGACTATGTTGAATTAGCAGAACAAAATCTTGTCATCACTGCATAGCGCTTTGACCTTTAAAACCTTGGATTCAAGCTTTCCTGAAGAAGTTGTATCTATTCTTGAGTTGACATATTGAGATTGTACTGTGAAGTGATTCTGAATAAGCTAGAAAGTTGCCTGGCTTCTTAATCGTGACAGTTTTTTAAAATGTATTATATAATATTTTATACTTATAAAACAATGTGTTTGGAGCACAATAAACCAAACCCCCATGAACCCACCATCCAATTTAAGAACTGCAACATTACCATTTACTTATGTGTTCCTTCCCTATCTCTTCTCCTGCCTTTCCATTCCAACAATAACCACTGTCCTACAGGAATGAATGTACTTCATACATTTTCCACATACACTTCCTTTTCTCATAAAAAATAATTTTGTCACATTTGTATATATCCCTAAACAAGATATATTTTAGTTTTTGAGCATTATAAAAATGGCTTTATACCATATGTCTCTGCTTCCCAGCTTCTTCACATCATGGCACACGCTGAACTTGAAAATATTGTACAGTGCCTTGGGATAAATGCTATCTATGTCTCGTCACAAGACTCCAGCTACTATTAATTCCCAGAACAGAGGGGGTCAGGATATTAGGACCTCTGTAACCTAGTCACTGAGGCACACTACTTGGAAAGCACTGCTGTATGTAGTGTTCTCTCCACTTGGTTTTTTCTTAGATCTATCTTAGATCTTTTCTTTCTTTAGATTTATGCACATTGCTTTTCACTGCTCTATCATAATCCTGTGTCAACACTCAGGAATTTCCATCTTATTCTGTTTAGACCCCCTCTTTACTTTTCACTTATACTACTGATAACACTAGCATACTGTGACTTACGGAAAACTGCTGAATTTGGTTTCATGTTTTTCTAGGATTCAGAGAGGTACTTTTAAATGTTGGTTTTAAAAATCTGTTTTGTTTTAGATTGGGTCTTGAGTATAAGGCAGCAAGAGATAGAATTAATTGGATCATTATATATAAATACAACCTTTTCTATTTAATCATGTTGTTATGACAAAACAGCAATATGTACCAGTGAATCCACCTTCAGATCAGTAGAAATTGACTTTAGGCAAGCAAACCAGGGAGTTCTGAATTATGAAGATTTCATAATGACATTAATGTTTTTAATAGTTGATATATATTTGGATCTGAAATAACTGTATGATTATTTAGTTCAGCAAGGGCAAATATATTTCACTTCATGTTCTAAATCCATTTAATTGGTAGTGTTCACCTGGAGTACTATGGGAAAAATGTTTTCAATCCATTTCAGGGTCTTCGGCTAAGAATTCAGTGATCAATTATTGATGTCTGCCCTAGGTTTGCATAATGGAAGTAAGGACATATGTCCTAGGTATTTGCATTCCCCAATCTTCCTGTTTGCTTCTTCTGTGATTATCTTGAACCCATCTTGATCATGTGAATATGATTTATTTTGTAGCTTACCCCTCTTGGAAAACCAAAGTCATAATTAAAAAAGTTAAAAAGCATCACATCACATAGTTGTGCCCTTTTCTCTGGTCATTTATTATGGTCTCTAATTACCTGCATTGTAGGATACTTTTCTCACAAGTATGCAAGATATTCCACTCCTTTGGTAAAGCGTCTTTAACCATCGTTACTGAGCCCCAAGCTGAAAAAGAGATAAAATGCCCTTTAGTATTCTTAGTTTCAGAGTTTTGAACTTAGCTTTACATAGATAGATCCTGTCCACTGTAATTTAAAACAATTAGAGCTACAAAGCTTCTTTAGAGTTTCCAGATCCTATTAAATGTTATTTTTAAGATAACATCTTTTCTTGTCCTTCATTTATGAATGTTTGATCAGGAAATGGTCATAAAAAGCTTCAAATCCCAATTGAATAATGCATTCTCAAAAGTAGCTGCCAAGTGTAAATACCACTGATATACATTCATGCATATGATAGTATATAAATAACCAGGAAAGCATAGCAAAGGTCAATCAATTATGTATAGGTCAGAATGCTTTCCATCTGGATTGAGTCATTTTAGCAAATGACATCATGTGTCCTTTGGAGTCTATTGTGAAATGTGGCTTGAGTCATTATAGATTGGCTTCTTCCCTGGGTTACCAGGATGGCAGTGGTAAGGCTCAATAAATAAATGTATTGGACTTTGCAGGAGCATATTTGCATAATTGGGGTGTAGTGATGAAGGCTTCTTAATCTAGAGAAAACCTTTGGGCCCTATCCACCAATTTCTAGTTTTTTTATCCTTCTTGGTTGATTTTTTTTTTTTAAGGACTTGAAGACAAAAGAGTTGGAAATGAGCCAGATGTTCTTTATATAAATGCAGTGGATATCTTTCCATGAAATTGCCAGCAGGGAATCAATAGTAATAAATCTGGTACCCTTCTAATCTCTTTAAACTTCACCATTGCTTTTCTGGAATTGTGCTACTTGGACCCTGTAAATTTGGTTTATAATTTATATTTGATCTGATGGGGAGTGGTCTCACCAGATTGCCAGACTCTAGAGTGACTGGCAGGATGGGATGTTGTATGAGATGGAAGGGATGTTGGCATTTTCCAGTTGGCACAACAGGAACTGAATTTAGCTTATAGACCAAGTGATAAAAGTAGCTGCCAAGTCCAGTCATTTCTGATTAGTCAGGGCCTAAGGAGGTAAATGTTACTTGACAGAATTTAATGTGTGATTTTTCCCTCCCTTCGGGATATTTTGAAAATGTTAAAAAGTTGTTGTTGTTGTTGTTTAAAATAGGATAACTTATATAAGAAGGACTTAGAGTCAAAATTCATGTCATGTTTTATAGGCATTTATAGTTGGAATCTAAGTTTGGTTCTGAGATCTTAGAAGGAAGAAAGCTTGGGCATCTTTAGGAATGATGAAAGGAAATGGTCCTTGTCTTTAGGGAGATTATAGTCTAGGGGGAAGACAGACATGCGAACACACATTACCACAGTATAAAATAATAGCTCTAATAAGATATATGTGTAAATCCAGGCAGGACTGATATTTCTGTCACTTATTTATATTATACTATCCTTTACTTACTTATTTGGACCCTAAATGGCTGAGAAACATGCCTATACTTATTCTTATTATCAGGGTACTTTGAAAGTGAACTTTTAGTTTTCAAGATGGCTACCCTGTGTTTTTATTATCCAGGTAATGTGGCTTATCCAGAGGTAATGTGGCTTCCTTCTTTTGGAATGGTACTTACTGTTCTGTATACAACCCAAAGCCTTAACTTCTAGTAAAACTCCACAGGTTCCTAAGGACTATTCTTTGATCACATCTACATGGACACCAAAACAAATGGGGAAAAAATGAATATAAAGTTCAAGTTGCAGTTGTTTCTTGTGGTAACTAACAGCTGATTTGCAAGGTTTTATCTTCTTCCCCCACTATTATATTTGAGATTGTAATCTGTGGTCACAGATTGATCAGCTGGTTCAGGGTCGTGTAGATTATTCACACAGAAAGGGGCCTATTTGACCACCTGGCAGACTTCTGCTTATATCTCATTTTATAAAATCACTCCTAGTTGTAAGGGGTCCTGGAGAGAGGGGGTTATTAACAGAGACTGGGTTGACCAATCAATGACTGCCAAACTTTCTTATTATCCAAAAATAACCATTGTCAATACTCTACCTACTATTTTTGCTGTGTTTTCCTTCTTAATAATACCATGAATCTTTTTTTCATGTTATTAAATATTCTACCACCTAATTTTTAATGTCTGCATAATATTTCTCTTTATGCCTATACCATAATTAATTTGGACAATCTTCTTTTGTTTGAAATTTAGGATTGCCAGTTTTTGCTATTATAAGTAGTACAGTGGTAAACATTCTTGTAGTTATATCTTTTTTAGAACGCTTTTAACCTTTTTTCTTTCATTTTGATTCTCTCTTTAAAAAAATCAGCAAATAATGATGTAAGTAAATATTTAGTTACTCTCTTTAAACAGAGTCTGGGGAGAGGAATTTTTTTTTTTTTTTGAGAGAGAGTGAGAGAGCATGCACACATGCACATGAGCAGTAGGGGAGGGGGAGAATGGAAGGGAGAGAGAGAATTTCAAGCAGGCTCCTCACCCAGTGTGGACCCTGATCTCACGACCCTGAGATCATGACCTGAGCCGGAAACCAAGAGTCTGATGCTCAACTGACTGAGCTACCCAGGCACCTTGAGGAATTCTTTAATAACTCAGATAACTTAGATTATTCTACAGGATGCAAAATATCTTATTGATTTGGCAAAATCAGAGAAGCAATTGGTAAATAGAGAGGAGAGGGAGGAGGGAAGTGACCAATTTTCTGATGGAATTAACTGAGTTGGTTCAGTTAAAATGGCTTTAATGAGTTTTACAGGTCTGATTAAGGGCATCTGGCAGTAGATTAATTTTCAGAATCCCCCTTCTGCCTGAAAATATATTTTCATCTGACATTGTGTTTCTTTTTGTACAAAGGTTGTCAAATGAGAATGTGAAGGTAGCTCATCTCACAACTCACCTGCCAGAATGTATTGTAGGCATGTTGAGGTTGAAAGCCTGGCATCCATACCAGCTAAAATCAGACACTATAGAGAAGTTTGGCTTCCAGAAGAGTAAAATGGAAAATGCTGACACTATCCACCACCGCCCCCAACCCTGTCACTGCTGTGGTCTTTGGGAGGGGGTTAATGGTGCTTTTCCTTGTTTGAGAACTAAAAAGGGATCAGCAAAACCGAGCATCAGGCAGAGAGTTCTGGTTCTTGCTGAGTACATTACCTCTTAGAACGGGGTTTTAAATGTCAATGCTTTTTCTAATGTATGTGAGGAATCCTAATTGAGAAACTGGCCCATATGCTTAGACTATATCCAACTCTGTTTCTTTTTTTAATGCTGCAAAATAAGGTTAATTTTTATGGTGAATATTTTATGGCCTGCTTTCTCTTATGTGCCAGACAAATTGAAGGCAATGCATACTGATGGGTGGTGAAGATAAAAGAGCAGTGTTGACCTTTTGGTAAATCATTCATCAGACTGCTTCATCTGTAAGTGGTTTTCCAGTTGCACCTCGTATTTGCTAATCACTGCATTTGACTCTTAATTCTACAGGGGCTGGTTGTCTTGTGGATTGCCTTTTCTTCCCCCCACCCCGTCTAACCCCCCCCCCCCTTTTTTTAAACTTTGGTTATTAGTATTATAGCTATTTCATTACCTGTTAGTTCCTCCACCAGAGGGGGCTTGTGGGCAGAGAAACACTGGGAATTAATAATTCAGTCTCTTTTTGTCTCTCTTCCCTGTAACTCTTAAGGTTTCTCCTCAGAAGCTGAGATGTACTTTAAGCATTCCATTCACTTACTCTCCTTTGAGTTTTCTTGTTCCCAATGAAACTGAGTTACAACGACTGTCTTTGGCAGTGATCACAGAATAGAATAGTGAACTAACTGGTGTTAATGGTTTAGCACCAGTATAATTTTTGGCTTCCTTGTTGATCAAAGTCCCATTGGGGAAACCAAAAGTGAGAGCAAGAATAGCCTCTTAGTTTAACCCTGGTCAAATAGTAGAAACTATGGAATTTATTATGGTGAAAACATACATCTGTATTCTGGACCCAAAGTGGATCCAAGGCTGGGCATCTCATAGAATCAACTTCACCAATGTTGTGGGCCTCTGTGGTTCTTCATTTCTTGACACTTCTGCTTGATTCTGGCCAATCCCTAGAGTTCAGAAGTGTGGTTAATACAGAAGACGCTTTGGGGTGCTAGGGTGGCTCAGTCGATTGAGGGTCTCCCTTCGGCTTAGGTCATGATCCTGGGGTCCTGGGATCAAGTCCCACGTGGGGCTTATTGCTCAGCGAGGAGTCTGCTTCTCCCTCTGCCTGCCACTCCCCCTCCTTGTGCTCTCTCTCCCTCTGTGTCAAATCAATCAATCAATCAATCTAGGGAAAAAAATACAGAAGACCCTTTAAGTCTGAATTAGCCTACAAGATATATAGGACAACATGGACATGCTTGGCATCGGATCTAGGCAAGAACATTTAGGGAAAAGATTCTGCCTTAGGACTGAAAGAAATTGACCTTTGTCTACTAGGGAGTCCAGCCATTTATAGTGCTGTGCTGATTAACCCCACAGAAGTTGTTTCTTAATTATGTATTTTAAGGTTTTTGAACTAGGGACTGTGTTCCGTCTCTAGGGACCACTAGCATTTTGATATTTTGATTGCAATTAAATGGAAATTAGAAACACTGAGAGACAGAAACTAATCAGAAGTGTTTCACTGTTCCTTTATTCCCAAATGCAGTGTTGAGAAATATCCAGATACTACCTGCACTCTTCCTGTCTCCTGCTTAAACCTGAGATTCTTCCACTGGGTGAGTGGTCCTGGGCCCAGATTGGCATTGCCCATTTGGCTGATGAGGGCAGTTTGACAGTTTTTGCTGGTACACTTGCTGCTGAGTTTTTAAGGGCATGACCATAACCCCTTTTTGGAAGTCTGTGTGTGTGGTGGGGTAGATGTGGGGGTGCATGTCCCTTTTTTATTATTTTCTTAAAACACCAGTTATAGTTTTATGGCCGCAGCCAATCATAATACTTTTACCTTTTTTTGGATAACAAAGAACATACTTCTTTCTATTCTCTTGTAAAAACACGAAAAAGCAAGAAACATGATTTCTAAAAAGCAGCTTCTTTTAACAGGGAAATCTCAGAAGTTACATTTTTTTTTCTCCTTTTGTTAGAGATAGAAAGCCAGCCTTTGGGGGAGGGACACTTAGGTCCCAGAGAAACAGGCAATAGTGATAGTCTATTAATACCAGATTGTTCTTATGAGAAGAAATAATTTTTACATGGTGGTGACATTTTAAGCTTTAAAAGGAGATTTTCTGTAATGTTTTCCATAACAATATGGCCCAGAAGTTAGTCTGGGAGGAGGCATATGAATTAAAATGAATTTTTGGAATCTTGCTTATTGAAAATGCTGATGCTGTCAAGTGTGACTTATCTCACCATCCTTCTCCAAACCTACAGACTTCACTAGACTCACATCTACCCTTGCCCCTTTTCCTTAAGACTCAGAGACCAAGAAGAATTTCCTGCATCTTTAAACTCATCTGTGAATGTTCCCTTCACCTTTTACTCTTTTACACTATCCAATATGGTAACCACTGGCCACGTGTGACTATTTACATTCAAATTAATTTAAATTAAACAAAATAAAAAAATTATTTCCTTAGTCACACTAGCCTCTTTTCAAGGGCTTGACAGGCACCTATGGCTATTGGCTATCTTATTGAACAGCATGGCTGTAGAACATTTCCATCATCACAAACAATTCTGTTGCGACAGCCCTGCTCGGATCCTCTTGGACATCCTCCTAAGGATATTGCTTCCCTCTCACCCTCTCAGGTGGTCACTGTTTCTTCTCAGTGTCTGGAGTGGAGTTGGTGTCATTCTTCATCCTCATCACCACTTCTAGATAGCTTCTTTTCTCTTCATGCACAGAAGCGCTTTGAAAGCAGGTGCTGTTGGATTATACCCTACTGCCTACTCTTCTGAATGTATTGAAAATTTTGCCCCCAGCTCACTCTTCTGTCTTTATGCCCATCATTCTCCTGCCATCATTGTTGGTAAAAAATACCCACCTGGAAGACTCATCTCTGACCTCTCGTTTCCTTGAGTTTCTCACTGGCAAATGTCTCCTTCTCTACCTATTGGTCATACTCCAGACCAATGGCTCTCAACCTGGGAAGCTCCCCTCTCCTAGAGGGAATTTGCAAATGTAAGGAACACTACAGGCCTTTAGAGGGTAGGAATTAAGGATGCTCCATGTCATTCAGTACCCAAGAGAGTTCTACATAATAAAGAATTGTTGCATCCCAAATGTCATAGAGCCCTTGTTAAGAAACATTTTGCTGGGGCGCCTGGGTGGCTCAGTCGGTTAAGCGTCTGCCTTCAGCTCAGGTCATGATCCCAGGGTCCTGGGATGGAGTCCCGCATCGGGCTCCCTGCTCAGCGGGGAGCCTACTTCTCCCTCCGTCTGCCACTCACCCCTGCTTGTACTCTCTCTCTCTCCCCCTGTCCAATAAATAAATAAATAAATAAAATCTTAAAAAATAGAGAAAGAAACATTGTGCTGACTTTCAAAATGCATTTCAAAACATCTCTCTGACCACCACCTCCTGTCTTTCCAAGGACGTCATCTCATGTGACACCAACATTCCCACTCCAGTAGGAGTTCTTTGACTCCTTGGGGCCTCCAGTCTATGGACCCACTGCTACTCTTCACTAATCATTATTCCTCTCATGCCCTCACTTCCCTTCTCACCAAGTTTAGGTGCTGTCTTCTCCATCATCCTCATCTGGCATAACTCTTGACTCTCACTGAGCTTTCTGTTTGCTTTGGGTCTGAGTGCAGAGAAGAACGCTAAGTTTTATGGACTTACCTTAAATTTATGTCCACTATTTTCAAGTAGATCCTCTGCTCCACTTGGCAGTCCTACCTTATTTATTTAGTACTCCTACTTTCTGAGACAACTCTTTTACACCTTCACCTATGCCTCAAACCTCCAACTCCCATCCCCAATTTTCCCACTCAACTGATGCCCTCACTTCATATTTCATTGGGGAAATAGAAACAATCAGAGCAAACCACGTCAGCTCCTCCAGCAAATTTGCATTCCTACCTGTTTGCAAATCCTGGTAAAGGTTTTTTTTCATTTGCATTCTTTTCCTACTCTGAGCCATATGATGATTCAATTCTCTCACTGCTTTTCTCTATTTGAAAGATTGGGAAAGCTTCTTTTGTACAGTGTCCCACAACATCATTTGGCTTTCATTTGATATAAACACATCATTCACATATTAATTATGTCTTTGTTCTTTTCTCATTAGTCCATAACAATTAAAATAGACCATTACTCTGCCACACTATGAGTTTTTATGATGTCATATCAAAGTCTCCATTAATTAAATAACTTTATAAATTAAAGCCTTATTTGGTGACAATATCTTTCAGTTGCAAATCATCTCCACTAAACAGCACAATGGCAGGCTTGGGACAATTTTAACATTAGGACATACTAGCCTAACAGCCAGATGTGCTTACTGCACATTGAAAGTTAAAAGCTGTCACTTTAGGTGATCGTTTGGTGCCAATGACACTGAGAGCAGAAAAGAGTGGATGGGGGTGGGGAAGGACATACTCAGGCACTGCCATTGGAAAGCACAGCTCAATTATCAGGTTGTCATTTAGATTCTTTAGATTGTTCATTAGATTGATCCACAAATTAAAATAAAAATTCTCCCAGGATGTTTGGAGCTATGAGACTGTGTCATTGGATTTCAGTTTGAGAGGCACTGACCTGCAGGGTAAAGTTCAAATTTCTTACCTGAAAATACAAGGCCCTCATTTAACTGGAGGGTGAATTTGAGTGGAGCGGGAGTAAGATGAAGGCAGTGAGAGAGAAGTTATTAATGCGGTTGTCGTGGGAAGAGATGAAGAGAGCTGGAGTGGGGAAGCGGTGCAGGAAAGGGAGAGACAGAATAAGAGCGGTATCAGATAGAAATGAAAAACATAGTGGGGTAAGGGGGGAGAGGGAAGAACAGAGCATCAGAGGTAGATGACAGATAGATTCTTTTATATTCATATTATAGGTAAGGAAATACAATAGTGGACTGGACATCTTGATTTAGGATTTTATGTATAGGTGTTATTTTATAAGAATTTATTACCTTCCAGCTTTAAGAGAATATAGTTTGCTGATGTGTCTAAACGACTTATCAAGAATAGCAAAATTATGAGCATAAGCTGGATACAGCAGTGCTTGCTGTGGTGTGCAGTACTTGATACATTTGGATAATCCCTAATTCTGGGGAAATTGTAAATCAGTTGGATGGTTGGAATAAGGCCAAACATATCAGGAATCATAATGCGAAAATGATTAATTTTAGCTGTCAGTAGACGAAGATTTTTAAGTTGGATGGGGAAGGGAAAACAGGTCTCTTTACTCTTTATAAACTATTTACAAGGTACACCCTTATTAGGGATAGGAAGATTGAAAGAAAATAGATGGAAATTGATATAATAATATTCCATGCAAATACCTTTCAAAAGAAAGCTGGTAGATGCTGTATTAATATTAGATAAAATGTGCTTTATTTTTAATTATTATTATGTTATGTTAATCACCGTACATTACATCATTAGTTTTTGATGTAGTGTTCCATGATTCATTGTTTCCATATAACACCCAGTGCTCCACGCAGAACGTGTCCTCTTTAATACCCATCACCAGGCTGACCCATCCCCCCACCCCCCTCCCCTCTAGAACCCTCAGTTTATTTCTCAGAGTCCATAGTCTCTCATGGTTCGTCTCCCCCTCCGATTCCCCCCCTTCATTCTTCCCTTCCTGCTATCTTCTTCTTCTTTTTTTTTTTTCTTACCATGTATTGCATTATTTGTTTCAGAAGTACAGATCTGTGATTCAACAGTCTTGCACAATTCACAGCGCTCACCATAGCACATACCCTCCCCAATGTCTATCACCCAGCTACCCCATCCCTCCCACCCCCCACCACTCCAGCAACCCTCAGTTTGTTTCCTGAGATTAAGAATTCCTCATATCAGTGAGATCATATGATATATGTCTTGCTCTGATTGACTTATTTAGCTCAGCATAACAAAATGTGCTTTAAAACAAAAAGCATTATTATAGTTAGAGAGAGTTATTATTTAATGATAAAAGAACAATTTACTAGGAAGATACATTAATCTTGAACCTACACTACCGGGCAGCATCATTTCAAAAATATATAAAATAAAAATCAACAGAATCATCATGAGATATTGAGAATATAAGTAATCAGAATCAGGCAGTTCCAAACATATTCTCTCAGATACTGATAAATAAAATAATTTAAAAAATTAGAAAGGATAAAGAAGATTTAAATAATAGAACTGATTAGCTTGATCAAATGGACACATATAGGACTTAGAACTCCATTAGCAGAGAATATTTACATGGAGAAAGTTTGAATACTGATGAATACAAATTCTTTAGACTACATTTTTTTATCCCAGAGAAGAAAAAAATCAGAGGTGAAAAACCAATAAACATCAAAAATTTCATACATTTGGAAACTCAAGATCATACTTCCAAATGATTTTTGAGTCAAAGAAAAGTGATGAGAGAAATTAGTAGATACTTTATTTTAAATCTTGTGGGGTATAGTTAAAGGGATATGCAGAGGGACACTTACAGATTCACAAATTCATGTATTAGAAATAAAAGAATGCTGGCTATTTGTGAGTTAAACATTCAACCAAAAAGGCATAAATAGCAGAGTAAACCCAGATACAGCTGAGGGATAATGCAAAATATGACAAAAACAAATGAGATCGAATACAAAAGGAATAGTAGAAAAGATCAACAAAGCAAAAGATGATTCTTTGAAAGATGCTCCAAACACATACACATCTGGCAAACGTGATCAGTTACAGAGGCAAAGAGGGAGGGGAGGACACAAATAATATTAGAAATGAAAAGGGAATCCTAAGTATAGACACAGTAGACATTACGAGGTCAAAAGAATATACTGTGAATAACTCGATGGTACTATATTTGAAAACATATGTTCTAATATGTGAGGGAGCCCAGTACACAGATGATAATATACATTCTAAGCTTATGTCCCAACAAGAGACATGAGAAACATGATGTCTAACTTGAGTCTGCACCGTAGACCACTCGGCCATCCTGACACACCTACCTGAGGTCTAGCCGAGTTGGGTTTGAGTCTGTCTTCCTGGAATAAAAAATCATTCATTTGTACAAATATTTATGAACACTTATTGTCTACTTGGACTTGTGCTGCTGCTAGCTTATATTTTCATGAGGGAGGTAGACATTAAGCAAATCAATACAAAAATAGATATTTACAACTGTGGTAAGTGAAATAGGAAAGGTAAGAGCATTTAACTGAGGAACCAAATCTTATTAGGGTAAAGGGCAGATTAGCAAAGGTTTCCTGGAAAAGTGACAGTGAAGTTGTGACCTAAGTTATGAGCAGGAATTATCCAGGCGAGAAAGTGGTACAGAGTCCGAAGACATAGATCATAGAGTGGGGGGGTAGAAAGGTGTGAGATTCCATTTTGGCAATTGCCATTGGAATATGGTAAGTGTTTGTATGAGCCAAATGCATTAAATTCACACATCTCTGTAAAACACAAACACATTTTCACTTGTTAATAGATTTATGTAAATGCTTAAGAATATAATCCGTAGAGAAAGTATAAAAACAAGGATGGGAAGGAAATAAACCAACTTCATTCAGAACAGTGATTGCTTCCAGAGAAGGGAGAGCAGAGGGCCTTCTTCTACAACCATCCCTTGTTATTGGCAGTTACCTTCCTGATAGGAAGTATGAAGTTAGCCAGTCGTGTGTTTGGTAATTTCTTTACGTAAGTGTTGGCCTTAATCTGCAATGGAGCCCTTAATTATAAAACATCAGGCAGGAAGTGAAACTTAGAGATGCCATTCTGAAGGGAGCAGTGGTTTAGAGGGTACTACTCCAAATGGGAAGAGGGAGGTGCCGAAATTGAGAGTAAGGGTTTAGAACTGCACTGTCCAACATGGTAGCCACTAGCCTCACGTGCCTGTTGAGTACTTGAAATGTGGCCAGTGTGAACTGAGACATGCTCTAAGTGTAAAATATACACCAGATTCCGAAGACAATATTTTAAAAAATGCAAAATACCTCAATAATATTTTTATAATATTAATGTAATATATTATATTAACAAATTAGTTATAAACATATTAATATTATAATATAGTAATTACACAATATAATGTTAGAATGATATGATTGTGGATATATTGGGTTATATGAAATATTATTAAAATTAACCTAGGGCGCCTGGGGGGCTCAGTTGGTTAAGCGACTGCCTTCGGCTCAGGTCATGATCCTGGAGTCCTGGGATCGAGTCCCGCATCATCGGGCTCCCCGCTCAGCGGGGAGTCTGCTTCTCCCTCTGACCCTCCCCCCTCTCATGCTCTCTTTATCTCATTCTCTCTGTCAAATAAATAAATAAATCTTTAAAAAAAATAAAATTAACCTACCTGTTTCTTTTTACATTTTTTAATGTGGCTCCTGGAAAGTTTAAAATTATGCAAGTGGCCAACATCACATACCTATTGGACCACGCTGGTTTGGATATTTTTGTAGTGATTTGGCTTTGCCACAGTATCCAAGTGCATCTTTTAGTTGTATTTTATAAATGTGTCATCAGCCCACAGTGTATTGGGAATGAAAGATATAGTCCACTGGTATTATATCACAGATAGTTTGCAAAGCTCTGCTTTATACCATTCGTATCTTCCAGAGTGCTTTAGCTGCTGCTGTGCTTACTGTAGAAAATGAATTTATTGTCAGTTTCCTAGAGCTCTGTGAAATATTCTAAAGAAGTGACTGTTAAATTGATTTGGCCCCCTGAGTATAAAAAAAGTGATTGATAATGATGTTCTCAAATAATCCTCAGATTTGCTCATATTTATTTTCAGTTACATACCTTGTATATTGGAATTAGAGAGACATATAACAAAAACTATTGTAAAGGATACACTTTTTAAAAGTCCAATTGAAGGATCTGTTTGACATCCACCAGTGGTTATTTTAAGAATTGAAAAACAGAGGGTGGGGAAGCTCATATTTCAAATTAGTTACTTTGCAGCATTGATAATATACTTAAGTAATTGTCTTCCTTAGGTTTTGTTCTATAAAATTGACTTATTTTCATCGGAATGGACTAGTTAACATTGGACTTTGAGTTTGGCACACATGAGCATGTGATTTACAGGGCAATTTTTCTCATCAAAACCTGGGCAGAACCATTTATTTTAAAACCAATATTTATTTTACAATGGGAAGATGGAGCAGATTAAAGGAGCATAAAACCATGATAAATCACCCAATCTTTATCCCATAGAAAATCTTTTAAATGGTTCTTAAAGTAATGGCAGTAAAACCGTCTCAGAGAGTTTGTATTTGGATGGTTTTCCAGCATATGGTATAGTTATGTAGATTAAAATCTAATTAACGAGGAATTTATAAATTTCAGACATTGTCTGTGTGATTCTTTTTCAATAAAAAGTTAAGTGTCTTTTTTCCTTAGCCAAGTTTCTGAGTCTCGCTCATGAGTAAAGAGAATCTAGTCTGAAATTTTCAGCTATTGCAAATCAAAGGCCCAGGAAATGAAATCTCTTTTAGTTTTTAATTAATTAATTAATTAATTAATTTATTTATTTTAAAGATTTTATTTATTTATTTGACAGAGAGACACAGCGAGAGCAGGAACACAAGCAGGGGGAGTGGGAGAGGGAGAAGCAGGCTTCCTGCCGAGCAGGGAGCCTGATGTGGGACTCGATCCCAGGATCCTGGGATCATGACCTGAGCCGAAGGCAGACACTTAATGACTGAGCCACCCAGATGCCCAGTTTTTATTAAATTTAATAATTGATTTTTATATCAAAGTTTAAGAACATGTATATTTATGCTTATAGATTCTTATGCAAGAGAAGAATTTTTATAACTTATCTCATTTTGTTTGATTTAGTTTCCATTTATATCTTAGGTTATAATAATTTCTGTAGTTAAAAATAATGGAGCTACATTTCTCTGATAGTATTCTTTAGTACTTTTGTAATGATAAGTGAAATTATATCCCATAGAATCTTTGGACTGGTTAAAGATGCTAAAGGGTAGAAAATAATTGAAATGGAAGAGATCTGCTTATAGTCATGGTGTGGGGGTCTGTGTCCTATTATGGTTGGTGTCCTATTGTGAATGTTCTGTCTCTAGTGAATCGTAGACTCTTGGTCAGTGGTTGGCGAACTTTTTCTGAAAAGGACCAGAGAGTAAATATTGTGGACTTTCTTGGTCTCTGTTCCAGTCATTCAACTCTGCTATTACTGGGTGAAACCAGCCTTAGGCAATATATAAATGAATGGGTGTGTGCCTACCCAACAATTGACCCAACAATTCTGTATCTGGGAATGTTCCCTGGGAAATAATCGGAGGCTTTGGCAGAGAAGTGTGTACAAGAATCTCTATCATGGTATTACTTCATAGCATGGAAAGCTATTTATGAGCCCTGGTTAATTAAAAGGAAAGCAGTAAGACAGAACTTCAGGTGTGCTCCTACTTTGATGTAACATAGGCCTGTATGTTGGGTTGGACCATGGAAATGCAGAAGAAGGAGACGGATTTCCTCTGAGGAACTTGGAACATTGTTGTTCTATTGGCAAGGCTGTCCCTGTTATGGCAACAGTTGCAGAGAGGTGCAACCAGCACAAGCTGTGTTTTTTCCCATTGGTGACTCCATCCTCTCTGGTGCAGTTTAACATTCAGTTCATCAAATGAACTCCTCTTGTCGAGATTCCTTACCCAGACAGATTGCTGTCTGGGATTTGGCATTGCAGGGAGGACATCTTCAGGAAGGGAATGTACTGGTCATTCTGACATCTGTGTGGAATATAGGCTGCAAATTGTAGAGTCCTCCTTTGACATTCTGGGTTTATGCGTTGGTCTAGTGAGCTTGTTTACTGAAGTCCACCTCCTGAGAGATGGACTCTGTACCGTGTGCCAAGAACAGCGAGGCTCAGGGTGCCAAAACCCGGTGAAGGACCTTCCTCAGGTATGACTGATGACCTTCAGTCGGGCCCTCCTGCAGGCGGCATTCCATATTTCCACACAGTAGAATGCTTGAGCCTTTTCCTATTTGAAATTTTGCCCCTTCCCACTTGCAAGTTCTGCGCTTCTTTGGTTTTTCTCTCTTCAGCCCTGGCTTGCTCGGTTTTCCTTATTGCACAGTGGGGAGAGACCGGTGCACAGGAGACATTTCTGCTGCTGGTATTTTACTTTCTCCTGGAGTTTTTGTGGGATGACATTGATTTCGAGTGCAGAGAGCGCTCAGCTTTGGAGCAGGCCTGTGGAGAAGCAGAGTCCCTCGGGCCTGCTGTGAGGCCAGAATCCCCTTGTCCCAGTGACAGGGATTGGCATTTGTGTGAGACTGTGGGACATGCCCCTAATGCCAGGAGCTTCTGGCGGTGACAATCAGCGTGAGGAAAGGCAGCGGACCATTTCTCCACCTGAGGGAGGCAGACATTTTGTGAGCTCCCATGATTTTTCTCATCAGACTCTGAAATAGCATTTCACTGTATTTTGATACAAATGTTCAAACTACACATTAGGGATAATTTCTACCTCATCTCGGGGACAAGTCAGAATGATCGTATCTCCATTAGAGAAAACGAAGAGGCCTCTGCGTCTGACACTACTTCATTAAAGAGAAAATATTTTCCCAGTAGGCAAACCTGCTGGCTAAATACAGCCCCAAATTCAAGATCATTTCTACAAAGAACTCTTATGTCAGCTTCCTTTTTCATGAATTAACGTAGGTCTGTGGAATTTACATTTCTTACAAAATATTTACCCATTTTCCCTTTTCAGCAGGTGAGAGAAAATCCTAATTCAAAACACATTCTTTTGTCACTTTGGAGCCTGATTGGAGATGAGAGTTCTTTGATTTAAAGAAATCCCCAAAGTGATCAGTAAAACTGCTTATAGAATTTGAGGTTATATATCTTGAGGAAGATTTAGGTCTGAAACTAAAGTTAAAGACTTTAATTTGTGAAGTGTTGATTGCATCACTTTGCTTAGCAATACAGTGAAGTCATTGTTTAAAAGTCGAGTGAATACATTTTAGCCTCATCAATGAAATGTATCAAGTACCAGCAAGTAGTGAAATGATGTCAAGAAAAATAACATTTCAGTTTTTCTTTGCATTCTTTGTACTGAAAAAAATGAAAATTGCCCTTTTTTGAGTTCATGCTACAAACTCATAAAATTTACGTTGAATATTTAGATGTTTATGTGAGTGTAGCTCAATTTATAAGTCTGAACGCTATCAACACGACAATTAATTTTAGAAAATTGTCAGTCAGCAGACATGCTGGGGCTAGAATAAGATGATTCATTTGCTCTATAGGCAGTAATGTATGTTATAAAAAATCAAGAGATAGTCACACAGAAAGGGAAAAAAATGAATGTAGATCAATAATTTAATTTAGCTCTGACCTGGCTAAGTTCTATAGCACAATTCATAATTTTTCAGTGATAGATCCTTAACATTTTATGTATAGTCCTTCAGTTTTGTATTGATCTTTCCTAATGTATTTAGAAGGAATAACATATCTCAAATCTTTAACAAAAACATGTTTTGTTGGCCTGCAAATGTTAACCAAAATATGTCACCCTATTAACCTTATTTATTCTGTTTGCAGAACTACTTTTTTTCCTGGCTAAATAATTTTAAAATTTAGAAGAGAAATGGGTAGTAAATGAACAATGACTTAGAGGGCAAGTTCATGGAGTGCTCTCTTAGTTAATAGATTCTTAGTCTTTCTGCATTACTTAATTGCTTATTAACACTGGAACTCTTGATGTTCTATGTATAGTGTATATTTATTCTGTGGAAAATTATTAATTTTTAATGGAACTAAGTGGCCGCTTGGACAAGGGACCCTAGCTATTAATCAGGAGGCAAGTGAATGAATGACTTTCATGTTCATTAGTTATTCAAGAAAGTTCATTTATGAAGTCTGTAACACTAGAACAAAGTTTTTATAAGTAAGTGGGTTTGCACTAGTACATTTTAATACTGTATACATTTTATCCTTTAACAAATATTTAATATGTGCTATGAGCCATGCATTAAGGATTCAGTAATGAACAAGCCTGTTGCCCCTGTCCTCATGAAGCTTTCAGGCAGTGAGCAGAACAGAAATGTGTCAGTGCTGTGAAGGGAAGTACAGAGGGTGACTCAAGCAGTTGGGGAGACTCTCTTTCACGTGACTCCTCTCCATACTCAGAAAGTGATTCTTCTCTGCACAAATTTCCTGAGCCTCCTAGAAATTCTGATTGCCTTCTGAGAAAATATTTTGGTTAGAATGCTAGAGTCCTAGTTTCTTAGAGCTAGAGGAGACTTGAGAAGTCATCCACAGGCTGCGCCCTTGCGTTCCCCCCCCCTCAGCCTGGGCAGGTCCAATACCCAGAGAGAAGTATGTTCATTTGTGGGGCCATTTCTGGACTGTGTGGATTGTTTGAAAATTCTTCCAAATAATGAAATAAAGCTTATTTCCCTACAAACTCTCTTTATTGGTTCCAGTTTTCTAATTTGGATAAAACCATCTCATTTACCTATTATTTGGAACACTTACCACAATTTTTCATGTATTTGTGTGATTTGTTTTATTATGAGTATGTAACCCCTGTTAGATATATGTATTCTGACAAAAAGATTGTGTCTGAGGTTGCTCACTGTTATTTCTCTAGCACTGTCTCAGCACAATGGAATGAACACGTGAGTAAATGAATGTTTTGTCCCAGAAGTTTTAGGGAAGAATGAATTAGGTAAAGTTTCTTTACCTATTAGTCCCTTAACTATTTGACAACAACAGTCATGGTTCTTTGCCTTCTCCAGTTTTTCTCATCCTGAAGTCAAGACTCATTTCCTTTAACTTTCTTTCCACAGGACATGGTGTCTGGTCCTTCACTTCCAATGCACCCTGCTTTGTTAATAGAAAAACTGAGTCTCACACCAGGAGCTTTGGGGGAAGGTGTCACAGAAGAGCTGCACATTGATTCTGGGCCTTGATGGTGGGGGGAAGTGTCCCCCAGGCTAGCAAGGAAGGAAGGGCACTTGCAGGGATGCACATAGAGCAACGGTATAAACACGTCCACTCAGATTGCAGGTTTTTTTACCAGGCCCTCCAACTTCCTCCTTGGATCATCTTAGGGCAATTGTTGTTCTCTTTCGTCCGTCTTCCTCATGAACCTCACTATCTGTTCACCTTGATTATTTCCTTGATATTGCCCCACCTTTCAGGGTGGCCTGAGATTTAGAGCTGATGTTAGGGAGTTAGTCTGTGTTCAAATCTGGGTTTTGCCCATGTTTTTCACAGCCTGAGGCAAGATAGGGTACTTCTTTGAGATTTAGTGTTTTCTTTAAAATGCAGAAAATAGGAATACTCACTTTATAAAATCATTGTGAGAATTACCAATAAATTACACGTGAAGCCCCTGACCCATAGCAAGTTCCTAATACACTGTGACTCTCACCCTTGTTCCCCTCCCCTGTGGTGACCTGCTATAGCTCACTTCCAGTGGGATAGCCACCTGTCCAGAGGCCCCATGGACACCCCATCAGGGTTCAGTAGAGGTGGAGCTATTTCAATTTCTTCCACCCACACAGCTGATGGGTTGGCGGCTCCATCTTTGTTTCTTTCAGGCTCTGGGCTCGTGGGATCCAGAGATTTTTTTTTTTTTTTGATTGGGCTGTGCAGGAATCAGATTCAACACATTCTGCCTTTCATTTCTCTCATTCTGGGTCTCTGTTTCTCCTGGTGTTACAAGGGTCTGGCTTTCTTCGATCTTGCCTCTCTATGCTTCATCTGGGTGACCAACGTACTCATTTCATTCTGGTCAAGATTTCTCTCAATAGGTTTATTGCAGATTGCTGCAGCTGCAATCAGTGTTTACAATCTGATGACAAGTTGGAGATTAAGGCTTGTCATCACTATTTAATTAACCTCAAATTAAGCAGTTTCTGGTCCTGTTGCGTGACCTTCCACACACCCGAGAGAGCTGCTAACACGGTGCCTAGTGTCCTAACAGATTCCGAGTGGCACCCATGGAAAGCAGGGTCGGCTTAGCAGCCACTCTGAAGAGCAACACTATCTGATCCCTACTCAGGTGCCTGAGGACTGAAGCGAGGCAGCTTTGTCAAATGTGTGTAAAGGGAGGGGAAGAAGGGAGAGTGGTTTTGTGGTTCTGAGAAGCATGTGGTCTGTGAACGGCAGAGAGGGTGAGCCAACAAGCATTCCAGAGACAGAAAAAAAAAAATCTCAGTTCCTAATATTAGGAAAACTTTGTTTTTCATATTATAGAAAGAGTATATGCCAATAGTAAAATTATAAATGATAATTGTAAAAAAAGGGAGGGAGAAAATTCATCCAAATTCTTTTTCTTCATGCATGCTTTTTTTTTTAAGATTTTATTTATTTATTTGACAGAGAGAGACACAGCGAGAGAGGGAACACGAGTAGGGGGGGTGGGAGAGGGAGAAGCAGGCTTCCTGCCAAGCAGGGAGCCAGATGCGGGGCTCAATCCCAGGACCCTGGGACCATGACCTGAGCGGAAGGCAGATGCTTAACGACTAAGCCACCCAGGCGCCCCTTCATGCATGCTTTTCAGGCTCACCTGGTCTGTTCAATGTGGTCGCCACTAGCCACATATGGCTTGTGAATATTTAAAATGTGACAAGACCGAATTGATAAGTGCCAAGTATAAACTACATACCAGATTTCGAAGACTTAGTATAGAAAAAAAAAAACTAATTATTCTTATTTTGGTATGTTGGGTTATGTAAAATATCATTAAATGAATTTCACCTAGTTCTCTTTACTTTTTTATTTATTTTTTAATCTTTTTAAAAGATTTATTTATTTATTTATTTCAGAGAGAGAGAGAGAGAGAGAGAACACAAGCAGGGGGAGCTGGAGAGGGAGGAGCAGGCTTCCTGCTGAGCAGGGAGCCCGATGCAGGACTCGATCCCAGGACCCTGGGATCATGATCTGAGCCAAAGGCAGATGCTTAACTGACTGAACCACTCAGGCGCACCTCTCTTTACTTTTTTAAATGTGACTACTACACACTTTAAAATTAAAAATGTGCCTTGTATTATATTTCTATTGGGCAGTGCTATTTTAGAGCTTTTACTTTGCATATATAAAATTAAAAGAAAAACCAGATATTCTACATATTACTTTATATCTTCCTTTCTCAGTTCATAATAGACTGTGAATATGTTCATGTCTTGAACTATATAATATGGCATGATTTTTAGTCATTTGTAATATTTCATTATATGATGTGCCTTAATTGATTAAACTAATCCCTTATGGTTGAACACTTAGGTTATTACCATTAACATTTTTTTCAAATTATTCATGAACGTGCTTCTGACTATATATTTGGCTTTATCCTTAAGTATGCTCCTAGGATTTGTTTCTGGAAGCCAATTAATTGAGTCACAGGCTTGCTTGTGTTGTTTAAGCAAATTGCCATATAGACAGGTGGCACTGATTCATACTTATTTGGGCAGTTTATGAGAACGCCCATTTTACTTCACCTTTATTAAACCCCAGATATCATCGTTCTTTCTTTTAATTCTTAAAAAATTTTTTTAATTCTTAAAAGTTGTTATTTTTAATTCTTAAGGTTTTTTTTTTTGTTAAAGTATAGTTGACATACAATGTTAGATTAGTTTTGGCTGTACAGCATAGGGATTCAACAAGGTCATGCTCTGCTCACCACAAGTGTAACCACCAGCCGTCCCCATACAATGCCATTGACTATATTCTCTGTGCCGTACCTTTCATCCCTGTGACTTCTTCATTCCATAACTGGAAGCCTGTATCTCCCACTCCCCTTCACCCATTTTGCCCATCCCCCCCAAACCCTATAATCTGGCAATCACTGTTTCGTTCTCTATTTTTGGGTCCGTTTCAGTTTGTTTGTTTGTTAGGTTCCATATGTATGTGAAATCATATTATCATTGTTCTTAATCCTTATTTTAATGAGCAGCATTGTTATGGGTTTGCTTAGCAAATTAATGAGTCTTAGGCTTGCTTGCCTGGTCCTGTGGTACTTCAGATGACTTTCTTTTATCCATCAGTTATTCTTTTATCCATCAACTATTGAGCATCCATAGTATGTCCACCACTGCCCAAAGATTTGTAGAAGCCATGGTATCTGATTTCTGGAAATCCTTTATATATTTTTTAAATTTTTATTTATTTATTTGAGAGAGAGAGAGAAAACGAGCAGAAGGGGCAGAGGGAAAGGGAGAGAATCTCAAACAGACTCTGCACAGAGCCCAAGGTGGGGCTCGATCTCACAACCCTGAGATCACCACCTAAGCTGAAACCAAGAGTTGGATGCTTAACCAGTTGCACCACCCAGGTACCCCTGGAAATCCCTTATATTTAATATTTAAGTTGGAAAAGAAAAGAAGAGAAAATAAATAGGGCATGGACCATGTGAGTCTTACTACCACAATATTCCCAGCACCTAAACAGAGTGTCTGGCACATGGTAGACTCCCAGTAACTATTGTTGAATAAATTCACAAATAAGTGTATGATAATGTTTACACACATCATGAGGAAAACAAACTAAAAGGGAGATGATTCTAAGACAGGAACAGTTAGGGAAGGCTGCCTTGCCATTGTCTTAACCCAACAGAAGCCAGTGGGCTTGGGAGCTGAGTCTGCAGAGGGCTGCAGGAGAGAGGCCACCAACAGAGCAGACAAAGAATCCCAAGGGGTAAATGGAGAAAAGCCAGGACACCAGCTCTGATACCTACTCTCTGGTGTAGGGCATTTACCCCTTCTGAGCTTTGGTTTCTGCCTCTGTGCATACTAATCCCTACCTCAGAAGTTTGTAATGGAAATAAATGAAGGAGGCACTTAGCGCCCGATATTTCTTTACCTATATTCATCAGTGGCCTAGCTCTATCAACTTCTTACTGTCTGTTCCTTTAGTATTTCTTATAAGTTAATCAGAAGGGAAAACAGAGGAGAAAGTTACCCTGATAGACCCGGACCTTCTATTTAGACTTGAAAAGTTCTACACACCCCAGTGAGGTGACCGTTTGTGTGCTGAATTGTGCATATCAAACCCTTACACTCTGCTAAAAATCTGTAGGATTTTTCTTGTAGTTGGATAATTAGGCCACCTGCTGTTGGCTCTGCTCAAAAATGGTCATTTAAGTGTCCTTTTATTATTTTTGGCATCCACTGGGAAGTTTAAATAGCCACTGCTGATGTGGTTTCTATAAACTCTTTAAAAAATGCTGAAATTGAACAGAGTTTAATAAAATTGCCAGACTGTTAGCTCTAGCAAGCTCTCCTAGAGATAAACCTGAAAAAACAAACCCCAAACCCCAAAGTAAATACTTCTGTAAATCGGGGGCTTTCACGAGTGCTCTCAGGGGAATATAGTTTGACTCATACGGAGTTAAGTTTACAAGCAAGGGTGGAAGCTGGCAGCTTCTGAGCTGATTTGAGCCCCCTCATTCCTCTTAACAGAGATCTGTACTAAAAAATAGTGGCAGCATTTGGAACCAAGGGACCCCGAAATAGCATCTCCCTAATTTTTTACGTCAAAATAAAACAATGAATAGTGAGGTAGTGCAAAATAAATGAATATACTTCAAGTATATGAATTTCTTAAGTCACCAGGCCCTTTTAGGGAATGTAATTTTTAAATGAATAAGATATCAAATAAGAAGAACAGCTTATGTATGTATGCAGCCTTTACAAGGTCCTCATCATTATTTAAAATGCTTTATGCATATTATCTCATTTAATCCTCACAGCAGCCCTGTGAGTGAAGAGCATGTTCTTCATTTTGCGATAAGGAAAGTGAGATTTGGAGCAATGAAGCCAAGTGATTGCAGGCAGGGTTGAAACATAGCATTTGAGTCCAGAGTTGAACTCTAAACTGCTGTTCTATTCCATTTCTCTCCTATGAAGTTACCTGAGAATGTGAGATTTTTTAAAAATTAATTTATTTATTTCACAGAGAGAGAGAGTTGGGGGAGGGGCAGAGGGAGAGACTCTTTAAGCAGACTCCCCGCTGAGTGCAGAGCCTGATGTGCGGCTCATTCCCATGACCCATGAGATCATGACCTGAGCTGAAACCAAGAGTCGGACCCTGAACCGACTGAGCCACCCCCCACCCCTGTGAGGAAATTTTGTTAAAGATAATAGCTCAGGTAAGCCTGTGTGGGAGACTCAGATACAGTTTTTATTCCCACAGATTACCTGCAGATTATAGACATGTTCTTTGGTTTATGACTAGACAACACCTTCTTAATGGATTTCAGTATCAAATCTGCTGCACTAGTTGAGCTAAAGGTGTTTTATAGCCAATGAAGCAAGATGTTTACTGAGCTTTTGGTTCATGTTAATGATTTTTGATTTTTAACAGCTAAATGTTACTAAAAAATGTGACTTGCACTAGTTATATCATGTGTTGAAAGATATTTTTAATTGTACTTTTATTGACTCTGAGAGGATGCATAGTGGATTCCACAATTTTAATTAACTGTTCCTCCTCTGACATTTCATTACTGGTTTCAGAAGTGATAGAGGATGCCAGAGCTACCTGTCAGAATTTTTCTGTACAGAAGCTAAGATGGAGAAATATTAGAGTGTCTTAGTAATTGGAGAAGAAAGGCACAGAAAGGAGGGGGATGGCTGTTAGCTTCACATGTTACTAATGTAGTAAACAAAACTTCCATCATTTTAGGTAATTTTTTTGAAAGATTTATTTATTTATTTGAGAGAGAGAGAGGGAGCGAGTGCACGCACGCACACACACACACACGCACGCGCGGGGTGGGGCAGGCAGAGGGAGAAGAGAATCTTAAGCATACTCAGTGCAGCATGTGGAGCTGGCCAAGGGGCTTGATCTCACAACCCTGAGATCATGACCTGAGCTGAAACCAAGAGTCAGATGCTTAACCAACTGCACCACCCAGGCACCCCATTTTAGGTGGATTTTTAAAATTTGAGCAAGTAACAAATTGAAATTAAAAATAAAGAAATCACTTACTTGAACTATTATTTTTATATTACAAAAACAAGAGCTTCCTCCTGAAAGTGAGCACCTCCCAGAAATCATGTATCTTTACCTGAAGGAGTTTCTGAGGATTTTCTGTGAGTCAGAAGAGGCAAAAATGTGAAGGTCAAAGATAATGGGTCCCCATCTAACACTGGACTGATTTGCCAAGCACGTAGGACACATTTTTGCTTCCTTTTTTATAGTAAAAGCCAGAGAGAACACAGTGGAGTTTAAACACAGTTTCTGTATCTGGTGCCCACATGGGCAGATGAAGGTAAAGAGGCCCATTTATCCAGAAAATGTGCCCATGCACATAATTACCTCCCTTGACATCTGATGAAACTTTGCCACATCCCCACAGAAAAATCTCTGGGCAGTCTTTCCGAGTCATTTTAAGAGATCTCGCCATGGCAGGTGAGTTTATTTATTTATTTCCATGTTGAGACCTTCACCTTTTCAGGCTCTCTTTTAAGGTTTACCTCCTGTATAATGAATGGAGACAGCAGGTACTTCATTACCAGGTATCTCCCTGCTGCAGGTGCTGTCTGGAGAAGTTTCTCTCTGTTTGGCTTGCAAGCTTCATTTATTTTCCTGAGCTTTCTAACGTGGGCTGAGCCTGGCTGACTACATTATTAAATTACCATTATTACACTGTGATGTCTTGGCGTGATCAGGGGCTGAGTTGGACAGGTTAGTGTTGGATGGGGACCATGTTTTCTCCCTTTCTTGAGTTGCCCCAAATGGACCTTAGCTGACTTGCTCAGTCAATATCAGCACCAAGATTCTATGAAGACAAGGGCAGATCTGACCACAGCTGAGGCATTTCTTCTACACTGTAAGGAATGAGCATTTCACTTTTAAGTAGTCTGATTTGATTTGTGATCAACTGGATAATTCATGATTGGAATTTTTTTTTTTGGGGGGTGGCATGTGACATTCAAAATTATTTGACATTTTAGAAGGTATAATGTCATTTTAAAAGCTATAACATCACTTAATAGATTTGCATGTAACTCATTTATGGTTTACAACAAGCTTTCAAAGGCTGTCTATTCTCAGCAGAGAAGTTTTAATTAAAAATATTTCATTGCCACTTCAAGCCTCCTTAAATTAAGGCACTGCTCTTTACTTCTGTTTTTCTGCCTCTCACACTCTTAATAATCAACCCAGTGTCATTTGCAATGATAAAAGTCATTGTTGTTTTTCTTATTTTAAGTGTTTTCTCCTTCATCACTGTATCGCCAGTGCCTGCCCCATGCTAGCACATAATAGGTGCTCAGTAAATTCTTGTTGCATGAATGGTTTCATGTTGTCTGGGGATTATATGTTCTAACTATCCTGGAATATGTTTTCTCACATGTGGCCTGCTGGCTCCCGTCTTTGGAATTTTACCCACTTCTCAGAAATATCCTTTGCCTTTCAAGTCTTAGCCTGATTATTTTGCTTATTTGTGAGTTTTCTTCTCCTGTCCCTGTGTAAGCACAGTTTCTGGTAGATATTAGGCACTCAGTAAACACCTTAATGAGTTATTGAATGACTCTACATGTATACAGTTAACTCAAGAAAAAATTATGTGTGACATTTTGTAAATCATTTTTATGATAACTCAAAACTCTTCAATGGTTCCCCATTCCCTTTAGCAGTGGTTTTCTAATAATGACAGTCTGATCATGGGATCATCTTTTCCCTGCTTAACGTCCTTCATGGGGCTTCTCATTACCCTCAGGAAAATATAATTCAAGCTCTTTAAACATGACTGAAAGTTCTACTTCTCCAGCTGCAGTTCTCCCCAAGCCCCCTTTCCTCTTTCCCATCTTGATCCTACAGTTCATTGAACCTGTGATGTCTTCTCTTCCCCAGAGTTGTGACAGTTGGGGTTCCCTTGGTGAGGAGCACTTTCATGCACCTCTTTCCTTAGCTAATGCCTGTGAGGCTTCAGGTTGGTCTCATTTTGCATATCACCTTCTCGAGATGGCCTTTACTGCCAACTCCCTGCCCCTGCCAACACAACACCTGCCTTGACCACCACCATCTCCAACACCAACACCATCTGCCTCTACTAGTCCAGATAATTTTCCTTCTTTGTATGCCCTTGAGATATTGTATCAATAAAATAGAATAACATGGGATTTTTTTTGGCCAAGTCATATGAAGTATTAAGTTAATGCAATTTAAATTGAGAATTTCTGCAATTTTAAGCTACAAGTTTCTCTTGAATGTTTTGGTGGTCACCATGCCCCCCCCTCAACCCTCTGCACAATTGCATAGGCAAACATGATGCTAAGAGTTTTACATGCATTTACTCATTTGCTTCTCAGGCCAGCTTTATGGTGAATACTGCTATTATCCCCCATTTTATTAAGAACACTATGTTCAGTGACACAAGAAACTCACACAGCTAGTGAATGGCAAGTTGAGGTTTAGGTCCAGCCCATCTACACTCTTAACCTGTGCAGCCCAAAGCCCAGCATAGTGCTGGTGATGAGACAGTGGTAAATAAATAGCCAGCAGATATTTGAAAATAGTTTTGTTTGTGTGCTAGGTATCTTCCATTTAACATTTCATATCCACGTTCTACTCAGCTCTGTGCCTAGTAGGTTCTCCTCTGTATAAATGGGGGCCTCCCTTATTCACATACACTGTGAAGTTGTATTTCTTTTTTTTACTTTGTCCTTAAGTTTGTATAATGGAATTGAAGATTGTTATATTTCATGCTGTCTTGAAAATAAGGGACATGCCACACTCACCTACAAAGGATGTTTCAAAGGAATTTGGCTTTGTAACAAGTTGGGAAACTACAGGCCTACATAATATTTTTCAAAATCCTTAGCCTGCCATGAAGCATCTTGCATTTTGACAAGAGTTTACCTTCCTTCTCATTCTTTTCTTCCCCTTTGCTTCCTTTAAAGATGGGCTCCACTGAGTCTGGGCAGGTGGTGTCCCAGCCATGTGGTCCGTGCTTGACTTAATGGCTGGCGTTAAAACAACTCACTTCACTTACTTAAATAAGCTTATAAATAAAGAAACTCACATATTATTCCCTAAAGAGAAAATAGAATACCTCACCACAAATAGGGAAGTAAAACTTTAAAGAAAAATACAACAAAAATAAAACAATGTTATTCAGATTAGCAAGTGTTATAACGGTGTTTCGATATTAGCACTAATTAATACTTTCTCACTGAATGAATTCGAAAAATTAAAAGAGGATTGCAGGGGATATAACTTTATTAGTTTTTGTTTTGCCCTGTCAGTGGGCCATGTAGCACCAGGGTTTTCTGCCCTGAAGTTGGGGGAACGCTGATAAAATTTATGTTTTTGCCCATCCTGTGTGCTCCCCCTTCTGGTTTCCTTTTCCATATCGTCTCCATCTTTCTTTTTGAAACTGCCCTTCACCCTCTTAGCCTACACAGATCTCTCCTCGAACTTCTTGACATTTATTGTTTCAATAGTTTGTATTTCACATCTTGTCCCCCAAACTATGTGTAAGTTTCTATCTCCAGGAATAGATCCTGGGACCTATGTTTCTGGAACCCCATATATAATTAAGTGTTGTGTGTATACACACATACATATGTTATGTTATATATATATATAAATACACATACATACATACATATACACAATGTAATAAATATTATACACATAATATATAATTCATATATAACTAAAAGTTCATTAACTGTTTAGTGAGTTGAATGAATTTGATCCAAAGTAAGTTAGAGGATATTTCTTCCACTGTAAGTATAATTCATAATCATAGTATGATTTTGCTTCTGGTTGGGATGCACAGTTTGTATTTTTCCTTCTTCTTGCCTTCATAGAAATTTCATTCTAGAAGGGGATATAAATAATAAATCGACACACATATAACTACATAATATAATGTAAAGTGGAGTAAGTGCTGTAAGGAAAGTCAGTCAGCATGCATTCATAGAGGTTTGGGTTGTTTTATAGATGGAGTGGTCAAAGAATCCCTCTCTGATGAGGTGACATTGAGGACAAGTGTGAATGAAGGAGGGATGTGTGTGAATATCTGGGGAAACATGCATGCCCCCTAGAAGCTGGATCTTGTTGAGGATCTGCGTTGGGACTGTGCTTGGTGGAGGCCAGTGGGGATAAGGAAGTAGTATTGGGTCATGTCCTTGGAGGGGTGGCAGGACTGGATTTTGCATAGGGCCCTTTTAGCCATGGTAAGGATTTTAGATTTTTGGGAAGGAAACCACTGGAGGGTTGAAAGGAAGGAAATGACGTGATCTGGTTTATATTTTTAAAAAATCGTTTCAGCTGCTATGGATAGAAGAGGCTACAGAAGACAAGAGGAGAGTCATGCAGCGATTAGGGGGCTGTGGCTGTATGTCAGGGGAGGTGAGCATAGATTGGAGCCCCACGATCCTAGTGGATGAGGTGAAAAGCAGCAAGATTAGGAATAAATTCTGAGGGTAGCGCCAACCCTGTCATGCTTTCTAATTTATTTACTACTGTATCATGCTTTCACAGGAACATTCTCTGGTGGCATTTATTTTCATCTTACAATTTTATTGAAGGCTTAAGTTTTTTTTTCTGTTTACCAAATATTCTTTTATTTATAGTTGTTTTTGAGATGACATTTAATGACTAATTAGTCAATAAAAACCCGAGTCCTATCTGGGGCACGAATGTGTTCCCATGGTGAATTTATTTATCCGTCTTTTTCAAAAGTAATTGCATTTTTGTATTCATTCTTGAATCCTGTTTCAGAAATGTTGTCATTTCCCCAAATGACTACTTGGGTTGTGGAATTTTTTTTAATGCTATTCTAATTTTGTATCCTCTTTTAATGCCCCCATCTCTACTTTGTGTTAACAAACTTCATCAGACCACTGCATGCTATTATAGCTGTCGTCACCATGGGGAGAAAATGACTAATTGAAGCTGCCTATTGATATAATAGAGCAGGTTGTGACACTTGGCGAGAATAGTGGCATGATGGGCTCCAGCTGATGTTATGTAAAAATATTCAGCCATGAAATATGCACTTGCGGATGGCTTTTTGCAGATGTCTGCAGAATGCAGATAATCTGTATTCTGAGGAGGTCTGCAAATTAAAGATCTATCTGACCAGTCAGAATTATAGCACAGTGAGGACAGAATGGTGCAGTGGGTAATGAAATGGCCTTGAGTCTTGGACAATAATAATTATAACCTGCCTACACTTATAATTAAAAATAGATGGTATTTATCCCAACCCTCCACTTTAGAGGGAAAGGATCATTTGACAGAGAAATGATAGTGAACTTTTGGTTATTTTGGAATTACTTCAATGCAAGATATATTGGTATCAGGGATGGAAGTATAAATTGGTGCATTGTCTTTGGGATGCTATTTGGCCATAACTATCAAAATAAAATGCACACAACCCTTTGACCTAGCAGTTTTGTTCCTAGTACTTTATCTTTGAAATGTGGTCATGCAGGTGCACAAAAATCTATGTGCAAAAATATCCATCATGGCATTTTGTTTAATAACATGATTCAAAAACAACTCAAATGTCCAAGCAATAGGGGATTAGGTAAATAAATTATGGAATATCTATACTTTATAATACAGTGAAGCCATTACGAAGAAAGTATCTATATAGAACCATCTCAATGATCTCGTTAAGTGGAAAAAGGGTTAGACTATGCTATTATTTGTTGTCATAGAAATTTTAAAAATATTGGTATATATGTATGTGTTGAAGACTACAAAAGATTTTTAACAGCATGGATGAAAAGACTTATTTTTCACTGTACTTTTGGTATTGTTTCAGTTTTTGCTTCGTGTATATATAATCTATTAAAAAATTATAAATTAAGAAAACTGTAGAGATGGTATATTGGTATCTTTTTCTTCCCTGACATAAAGATGTCTTTGCTTGATTCTGGGCCCCATTGCACCTGACTTCTGTTTTGAGAGTGTTTCTTGGTATGGGATTTTTATAACTTCTAATAGAACACCTTTTATTAGGATATCATTGCACTGACACTTTTAGTATTGAGGTGGTGACTCCCCTTCTTTCTTTATTTCTTGCCATGACTCTACAGAACACAGCACGACCACTTTCTTCCAGTGTTCCCATCCTTCCTGTCCAGGATAGCTATTCAGAAACATGTTTGAGTAAATGGCAAAATTGTTCAAATCCACGGGCTGTGAATTTTTCTATTGGGTCCATTTATGAAAATGCTATGGAGTCCCTGGTGTCCCAGGCCTGGTCCTTTTCAACAACAATGAGAAGTTAAAAACTAGTAATAATGCTTATTATCAACTTTTTTAAAAGCCCTCTCTACCCCCCAACAAGTTAAAGAACAATTGTTTGAAATGTGTGGCCCCAAATCGTGTCATTCATATGTGGTATCACGAAGCCCTGAGAACAATGTGTTAAGTTGTTTTAATCATTGTTATAGAGGGAATGAATGGGTGGTACTGTTCAGCAACCCCATTGCTCATATTATGTTTTGTAGGGGGAAGGAGGAGGAAAAAAGAGAAGGAAGAAAAATACATTCCTAGAAAAGTTAAATAACAACTTGTAAATTTCATTCTCTGTTGCTGGAAAACCAACTCATTATACATGAATGCATAATAAAACAAGTGTTTGGCACATTGAGGTGTATGAACTATGTAGTGTAATCAGAGCTTATTTTCCTGCAGTGGAGATTGAAATTTATATATTTCTTCTAAGCAGCACCTTTCATTCCATTTTTATTGTCTAAGGGAGAGTGAAATTTACAAGTTGCTGCTTAACAATACAAAAAGTGCTAGTTCCCATACAATGAATAGTGAAGTTTACAAGTTGCCTACATTTCTGTTTGTTTTTCCTCCTTACCCCCCACCCCAAGGTATAGTAAAGTTTTTAAGGTTAGTAAAAACCCTTCATTATTAATACAGGGTTATATTGCTGGCGGGGATTCCACAAATAGCTTATGAACATATCTAAGGGGAGAAGTAAAGGCAGAGGTTATGAGGCAGGAAATTCTTTCAGGAACATTGAATTTATAATCATCACCAACGAACGTGTAGAGACACTCATCATGGCCTCTTATCTCCATGACCCTGTTCTCCTGGCTCCCTGGTTATGTTATCCTCAAAGTATATTTCTCTGGGCCTTCCTTTTTGAAATCCATCTTATTCTTCCTGTGCAAATCTTGTTTAAGCTGCAGGTCCCTCCTTCTCCTGTGGAACTTCTCCTCCACTTCCATCTTTTTCTTTGAACATTCAGAATGGTTATTGTATGCAAAATTAATTAAATGAATGGTTCATAGTCTTAGGACATCATTTCTATTATTATCTTGCACCGCTACTTAAATATTTTATTATTACAGTATTTTATTGTTATTAAAGTTTCAAGATATCTTTGCCTTGTGTCACCCATTTTATTACAACAAGTTCTTTCAGGGGAGCTATCATGCCTTAAAATTCCTTATGCTTCCAGTGGGGGCCTGTATATAGTTGTGTAATTGAAACAAAGTGGATGTTTCACCTATTGGGAGAACAGGGAGAGGAAGAAAGTGAAGAAGTAACAGACACCCTGTGGTATGTGGTTTGCTAGACTGTTGGCAGCAAATCCTTCTGTTCTGTGTATGCCTGCCTCATCTCCCATAAAGAGATGAAGTATGTTCCTCTTCCCGCCTCATAATTGTTGGAACAGAGATGAGCCACCCCACTGGGCCCTGTCCACACTGAAGAGGTAGGGCAAAGACATGGTTGTTCTTGATGTTTTAAGTCACTAAGTTGGAGAGTGGTATATTATGCAGCAAAGATCATAGAAACACACCCCAAATGGGATTAGCTGTGCAATGAATTTTGTGGTGTATAGCAGCGCTTTTCAAACTTTCAAAATGTGCTTATAAGTCTTGTTAAAATCCTAAGGATCTTGTTAAAATTGTAATTCAGCAGGTCAAGGGTGGGGCCTGGCATTCTCCATTTGTAAGAATTTCCCAGGTGATGCCGCTGTTCTGGTGTGCGGGCCACATTGGGGGTAGCAAAGAGCAAAGCAGGGAAGACTCTCCATCCAAAGATTAATGAGTTGCTTATCACAGCCAGGAAGGTTTTATTTGCCTTTCTGTCGAAATTCCAAATCCTCTACTGGGTCTGTCATCTGTACAATAGACATTCTGATTCCAACAATATGCAGTCAGTTTTGACCTAGTTGTGTTTTCTTCGAAGCTCGCTCTCCTCCGAGTCACGTTATGCTTTCAGGATTGGCGTCTGTTTAACCAAGAAACGTGCTCTGTGACCATCATTAATAACAGCAATCACTTTACATACTGAGTGCTTCGTTGTGAGCCAGGCGCTACTAAGTGATTTATATACATTTCCTCATTGAATCCCTGTAACAAACATGACTGTCACCAGGACACAGATGAGGAAACTGGAGTTCAGGGAGGTTCAGCTGATGGTCCTATCACGCAGTGAGGAAGCCAAGGACGACCTGATCAGTGAAGGCTGATAACTCCTGTGCGCCCCGCCCCCACACTTCCCAACCAGAAACCCAGCACGTGCAAGCTTGAGGCCTCAGATTAAGTGCACCGTGGCTCACAGTCTTTCTTAGTTGTTCCTTTGGAGCCGCAGTTGTAGTATAGATCCCTCCCTGTAGCACAGTTAATTTTGGGAGATCCTGACAGAGAAGCTGAAATGTGTGTGTGTGTGTGTGTGTGTGTGTGTGTGTGTGTGTGTGTTTAAGGCAGAAGCGGAAGCGCCTTTGAAACCCATTAGTTGAGAGATTTAATTTTTTTATAGCAACATTCACATAATTATTGTCAGCATTTTACAGTGGTATTTAAAGTGCTGACGTGGGAAAGTCTTTACCAGAATAAATATAGATTATCCTTTTAAACTTCAGTAGTCTGTTTTCACTGTGTGTTGCCTATCGCAACAAAATAATTTTGCCCCTCTCCCTTTGCTTTAGACTCATTGTTTCACTCTCTAGGGCATTTACCAGACAGAAGCTACTATTGTTGGAGATTTCCACCAGAATAGCATAAAATACTTCTTTTAAAAACCATGAGAGACCCTGATATAAAACCTACCTTGAAATTAGACTGCCAGACGTCTCTGTACTTGTCAGTTGGAATGCTTATATATTCTCATGAACGTTAAAGAAACAGACAGCCCTGGAAATGTCAGTACTCTGTGCTGCCAAAGCCAGTGTCCTACAGGGAACCCACTCCCAGGTTTCAATGAAGCTACTAGAACCTCTGGCCAGGAGGCTTTACTTTGTTCTGAAATTCCTTTACTACCAACGTGGCTGTTCTCCAACATGGTGCTGATGGTAGTGGAGGAGGTGGAGGTGGAGATGGTGGTTGGCCGGGGTCAGGGGGGGTGTCTGTGTAGAGCTCCTTAGGGCAAGATCATTTGGCTGCAAACTTTTTGATGGGGTCAGTACAGATTTTACTGTTTCTTTGGGTAAGGGTGCAAGGGATTGGGGGTGGTGACAGGACTTGATTAGGACTTGAATCATGGCTCAGAATAGTGATTTTTTCAAAATCACAGATTCATTTTTCTCCCATTGTATGCTGTTCTTCAGAATAAGAGCTTGTTACTCTCTGGTAACATGGTGATTTCCTTTGTCATTCTAAATGTATCATTTATAGACAACTGGTCCATTTTGATTGCTTTCCTGATCTTTTGGACATGAAATATTGTTTCTTTTGAGATAAATATCTAACTTTTTCTAACATATGTAATTATAAGTAGCTTTTGAAAAGTCCTTGGTAAGAACCAAGTTTTGTTTTCCTTGTTTTCTTGAGACATGCATCTATGGAATCCCTTGGAAGAAAATCTCTAGACCTTTATTGGTTTGCACGTTTCTAATCAAAAGTGTGGCATATCCTCCAGTAATTTCTATCACTTTTTAAATTACCTTCTTCAATGAGAAATCCCAAGAAGGCAAAGTCTTGGTTAAAGGAAATGATGCTTTTCTTGCAGATTTCCAAGAATCTTAGATGTCTAATTGTAATATGTCTGGGGAAGACTATGGGTGTCAAAGCACTGCTGGTGGAGTTTTAACACAGGTCATAGTATTGGGAATTGATTCCTTAGCAATCATGTAGACCAGCAGACAGAGGAGAATTGAAATGGAGCTCTCAGTAGAGAGTAAGTCAGTCCTCAGTGCTATGGAGAAATAAAAATACATGTTTGGTGAAAGCAATAGTGTACAAAAGGCTATCATAAAGTCAGACTTTTTGGTGTCAGCTTAATCCTTATTATCACTTATAGTCAATCAAAGGAAGTATCTTTGCAAAATGTGTAAAGATTGCCCCATGGTTTGTTTCCTGATAATTGGTTATAAATCTGATGTTTGAGCTACTATAAACCACATTCTGAACTGTGGGAAAAACAAAAAATAATAGCATATAATAGATATTCTGAAAGTTGAAATAGTGTTGATTCCCATTTTTTTTCCTGCCAGAAGTTAAGATCTATTATTTAATTTTTGTCTTAAAATCTCCAGATGCTTTTAGCTATATAGGGGAGAAAGAATAATTTTCACCCCCTGTAATAAAAGACATCTTAACAAGAGAAAAACAAACAGACTTTTATTAAGTTGCATATCTCTTGTGTACATGGGAGATACCCAGGAAAACTGGGTAAAGCTCCCCGAGATGGCCAAGCTACCACCTTAACTACCATCTTCAGCTAAAGAGAAAGAGACAGAAGGGTAGGCAGTGATGGGAGGTTACCAAGAAAAGCACAGTGAATAAGAGTAAGATTTCTTCTGCAGAGTTAGTGCCTATTCCATTGATAAGATTGTCTTATGATTTTTTAAAAGATTTTATTTATTTATTTGTCAGAGAGAGAGAGCACAAGCAGGGGGAGTAGCAGGAAGGGAGAGAAGCAGGCTCCCCGCTGAGCGAGGAGCCCGATGGGGGACTCGATCCCAGGACCCTGGGATCATGACCTGAACCAAAGGCAGCTGCTTAACTGACTGAGCCACCCTGGTGCCCCTGTCTTATGATTTTTTTTTTGAGATTTATTTATTTATTTGAGAGAGAAAAAGAGGCAGGGGGTATGGAGAGGGAGAGGGAGAGAGAATCTTGAGCAGACTCCCCTCTGAGGGTGGAGCCCAAGGTGGGGCTCAATCTCAAGACCCTCAGAGCATGACCTGAATGCAAATCAACAGTTGGACACTTAACTGACTGAGGGACCCAGGCGCCACTGATTTTTTTTTTATAGTTTTATTTACTTAAACAATCTCTATGTGTAACATGGGGCTCAAACTTACCACCCCGAGATCAGGAGTCACATGCTCTACCAACTGAGCTATCCAGGTGCCGCAAGATTGTTTTATGATTTAGAGTAATCCTTCTCTTCCTAGTACAGAGAGGGAGATCGTTAGAAATGGAGATTTCCTTTATAAATGTAAACATCGATTATAAATGGGTAACTTCTATCCTGTGTTTAGAGCTTCTCCTGTGTCTGTTTCTTAAAAATAATCAGCCCAAAATAATCCTTATGCCAAGGATGCATATTTTGGGGTGGCATTTTCTGCTAACCTTCAGTTGCAGATGGTTAAAACCAAAGTCAGATTATCCCAAGAGAAAAGAAAAGGGTGAATATGGCTCACATAACTGAAAGATCCATTGGGTGAGACTGGCTTTTGTTATGGATAGTGATGGGTGCTTCATTGTATCTTTAAAACTGTCTCTCCCAGTGTGGATGTCGGTTTTGTGTGTCCTAAGGTTATGTAGTTTAGAGAGCCTTCTTATAAAAAGATTACAAATGACCACATTGCTAGAAAAGGACTTGTGAACCTAAGTTGTAACAGATTCCTGGTCAGTTTGCCTGTACTCTTTCCCCACTTGACTGCCCATTTCTTCTCTATTATTTTCCCTTCAGTCTCAGTTTTGTGGTAGGAAAAATGGTCCTCAAGTAGTTTCAGACTTATGTGACTTCTACTACCCAAGATCTCAGAAGCCCCTCTTTCTTCCAGCTGATTCATACAAATCCCCCCCAAAAGACTGATGGGTTAGCTTGACTCACATTCCTGGCTCCAGTAGGGGAAGAGAGGAGGCCCCGCAATTGAGATTCTAGAACCACAGTGAGTTGGGGAGAAGAGCCCCAAAGGAATCAGATGTTGAGCAGCCAGAAATAATGGGTGCTCTTCTGTGCTTTTCTTGTAGATCTGCGGGACAGGGAGGGAGGGTGTTCGAAATTGGATATATGAAATACACATTCAAACTTGAATTCAGCTCTTTACAGGGAGTCTGTTGACTTTAGTAAGAGCTGAGATCATACGAAGAGGCATACTGGGAAGTCAATTTCTACATTTTCCCAAATCATGTATCAGTTGGGTACCTTTATATGTGAGGTACTAAGTAAGAATATCTGGTTGGGCGCCTCTTCCTTTACCCAGAATTCACTCTCAGATACTATATGACAAATACTCATTCCGTTGGTCCTTACTGCTTTTTGTCATTGAAGTCCTATGGGACATCACAAAGCAAATGAAAATCTGGTCCCTAAACTCCTCATCTGTCTTTCCTCTTTCTTTAGCTTATCTGTCCTTTGTTAATGTTCACCTCCCTGGAATAGGATGATGAAAAAAACAAAAACAAAAACGAGGGGACAATATGACGTGTGCTATATCCAAAGTTGAAAATATCCATATATAGCACCAGTTAAAAATGCTGCTTTTATACTATCCATGCATCAGAAATATAAACATGTCTCCTTTCCATAACAAACTTACTTGTTCAGTACGGCAGCTGCCATTAAAAAGTACCCTCTTTTATAGATGATGTAATTGCTGTAATTTTTGCAAGTATGTGTTGAGTGTGAGAATATTAGTGTATTAGGTTCTCCAGAGAACAAATCCAATAGGATACACACACACACACACACACACACACACACACATGACTTATTATAAGGAATTGGTTCATGTGCTTATGGAGTCTGAGAAGTTGCATAACCAGCCATCTGCAACCCAGAGACCCAGGAAAGCCAGTGACAGAACCGGAGGACTGATGATGTAAGTCACAGTAGAAGGTGAGAGAAGACTGATGTCCCAACTCAACAGTCATGCAGAGAGCACGAAGTCTTTCTCTGCCTTTTTGTTCTATTCAGGTTATCAGGGAATTGGATGATGCACACCCACATTGGGGAGGGCCATCTGCTTTACTCAATCCACTGACTCAAATGCTCATCTCATTCAGAAACACACAGACACACCCAGTAATAGTGTTCTAGTCTGGGCACTCTGGGTCCCAGGCAAGTTGACACATAAAATTAACTATCGCAATTAACTGAGGTGTGGCAGCAATCATTAAAATTACATTTGAAAGGGGCGCCTGGGTGGCTCAGTTGGTTAAGCGACTGCCTTCGGCTCAGGTCATGATCCTGGAGTCCCGGGATCGAGTCCTGCATCGGGCTCCCTGCTCAGCAGGGAGTCGGCTTCTCCCTCTGACCCTCCTCCCTCTCGTGCTCTCTGTCTCTCATTCTCTCTCTCAAATAAATAAATAAAATCTTTAAAAAAAATTACATTTGAAAAATAGGAATGTGCCACAATGAGCATCTGGGCTCTTTGAGGGCAAGGGTCCCTGCTTATTGGTCTCTGTGTCCCTCAAAGCTCAGCAGAGTACCTTCTGTATTGTAGGTGTTCACCGAATGGGTAAATGAGCAAGCAGCGGAGTGAATGGCTTTGCTCTTACTGCTTCTCTTTGTCCATTGCCTTGTGTTTTTAGGCTTCAACTCTGGTGATGATTTTTATCTCCTCACTGATCCCTTTTCTTTCATAAGACACTTCTATATCTTTTTTTAAAAATCCTGATCTTTTCTCTTTTAACCTTTGATTCCTGACATTTCCCTTTCCACTTCTCACTTTCTTTCATAGCACAGCTGCCTTTGTCTGTTTCAGTCTCTTTTCTCCATAGCTTTTCATGTCTACTTCTTTCATTCTATGACTTTCCTCTTTTTTAGATACTGTTTGTAAGCTGGTTGTCTACTGAGTTAAAGCGGGCACCCTGGTGTGCTATCACGAGACAAAACTGATTAACTGACTAATGATGTAATTTCTGCTGCATCAGGGTCTTCTGTGGCTACCACCTAAGGAAATGGACCACTTTATAATGGTATTCACACACGCCAAATCTCAAAGCACCTGTACTTTTGCTCCTTTTTCTTTGATTTAACCTACTGGATATAAATATTGATACTTTGATTTTTCCTAGAGTCTCTATTTTTAAAAATAATGCCTATTAACTGAACATACTATTTTTGAATGCTGTATTTATAAAAATCAACCCTCTCTCCCCCACTTCAGGCTGTTTGTTGGTGTCCAGTTATTACTGATTTTATTTCCCAGCACAGGAAATAGAACTAATCAGAACAAATTGAATCCTCCAGAATTCTGTGCTGGGCACATAGGAGATATCAGATGCATATAATCATTATGCTGATATGATTAATGTAGCTATTCTACTAATCAGATTATTTCATATTATTTGATAAGTGTGTTGCAGTAATCTGACTTATTACTTTTGAAGGGCAGCAAAGTATCATGGCTGTGATAACAAACTATGAATCTAAATTACTTAGGTTCAAATCCTAACCACTCTGAATACTAGCTTGGTCAAGTTATTTTACCTCTGTAGGACTTAATTATCTCATCTGTGAAATGGAGATATTATTAGTATCAATTACATAGAACTCTCAGGATTAAATGAATTACTATTGCAACCTCCTCTGAATAGGGCCTGATACATAGTGGGCATTTAAAAAATGCTAGCTGTCCTTCATTTATCCCAGTTATTTTCCCCCCAAGTTTTTATTTTGAAAATATTAAAATTTATTTTTGAAAATATTAAAATTTAAGAAAAGTTAGGAGTAGAGAACAGTAGGTATCCAAATACCATGCACAAGAATTCAGTTATTAATGTTTTCTCATAATTGTTCATTTGCTTTCTTTTTCTCATTTATGTACTTTAAAAACACCATTCACAATTCATCTGTAGGCATCATATTACCCCCTGGCATTTATCCTTGTATCTCCTAAGATCAATATGTAATAACACCATTATTATACCCAGGAAATTTAACATTGATATGCTATCAAATATATTCAAATGTCCCCATTAATGTCCTTTGTACCTTATAATATCTCTTTTTCCTTATTTTTATTTTCTTAAGTTGATTCAGGGCTTACAAATTTAATTTAGTTGCTGCATGTCTTTGGACTCTTTTAATTTGGAATAGTTCCCTGTCTTTTGTCTTTCATGAGTTGATATTTTTGATGATTCCAAGCCAGTGTCATGTGGAGTGCTATGCTGTGTGGATTTGCTCAGTTGTTCCTTCATGATTAGATTTAGCTTCAACATTTTTGACCAAAATACTACCTAGATGATATTGTATACTTCATATTGCATGTGATTTGTTTGTTCCATTATTGGTGGTGCTGTTTGATCACTTGATGAAGATAATCTCCAGATCCCTCCATTTTTAGAAGATATATGTGTTTTTGTTGTTGTTGTTTGTTAGTTTTTTAGAATTGTTTTTTGCTTTGTAACTAGTAAGCAATCTGTGTGGTAACACTTTGAGACTGAATGAATATCCTGTTTCCTAAGAACTTTCATCCATTGGTTTTATCATCCATTGATGAGTCTTACCTGATGGTGTTTTTGTGATTGTCTTATTCTTATATATTTATTACCTGACATTTCTTCATAATAAAAGAGCTCTCTCACTCTCCCCATCATATCCATAGTAGGACTGGATAATGTTCATAATAGTTGGAACGATTCACTCATAGTATGGTCCTTCTTTCAGCTAAACTAAAATATGTGTTCCTTTGCTGCTTGTATCATAGCTTTTTTTAAAAAACATTATAATATTTGTATTGAAGGGTAACAAACCTATAGAAAAATGCACAAATCATAAGTATGCAGCTCAAGGAAGTCCTGTAAAACAAATATAACCATATAAACAGCTCCTTATTCTTTTGTGAGTTTCAAATTATCTTCAGTTTAGAAAGTAGGATCCCCTGTAAGCCAGTTTTTATGTCCTTTTGACATGTCTCCATCAGTTTTTGACTATGCCCTTAAGCAAAATAAGATATTTTAGGCTTACTTTATATTTTCCCTGCCCCTGATCAAGAATAAGTCATTTCTCCATAGAGCCTACCTGGCTTCCTTTGGTTAGGGTGTGGGGGTGAGATTTAGAAATGAAACTTAGGCTACTAGGTGGTCTCATTGCTACTTGGATGTCTTTGCTTCTAGGATATATATCTACATATATCTATATATAGAGAGAGAGATAGCAACATATATATACCAACTATATAAATCTCAACTGTATATATATGTATCAGCATGCATATATCAACTATATATATAGTTGAATTATAGATTAATATAGATTAATATAAATTACACATATACTATATGTATACTAACAATCTAAAATTGAACAATTCAAATCCGACATCACAGGATTATTCTTTACCTTCCCTCAGTCTACATGTTTTTATCTTCTTTATTCCACAGTGAGAGCCCAATGTATTGATTCGTTTGCTCTATCCCGTAACACATAGAAAATAGTTTCAGAGTTACTACATCAATACTGCTCCCAACAACCAATCTACTGAGTAAAGTTCAGGATTTGTTTGCACTTCCTTTTGTCCTAATACCACACTACAGACATACATGTGGGGTACCAGATTCAAAAGTTATTTGGATTCATTTTTGTTCTCTGTGATTATTTTCATCAATATGATATATCGTTCATTGCCTTTATCTTTCTGTTTGTATGCAAGTTTAGGTTTTGTTTTTAAAGTCTTTTTCTATTTTTCATAAATTTAAAATGTATCATAATTCATAATCATATCAAAATCATAATAAAATGTTTTTCTTATTTTGTATATGTATTTTTATCCCTCCAACCTGTACCTACCCTCTATAGTAAACATTTTCACTTTCTGGTGGATGTTTCATGTGTTTAGCACAAAAATTAGCAAATACATACATATACACATATACTTACTTTCTCTTCTTTCTTGTGCAGAAGTTAGCATATTACCTATACTTGTTTTCACCTTGCTTTTTAATCCTGGCAATTATTTCATATCATTTCATAAAATCCCCCTCATTCCTTACTACAGCTATCTGGTACACCTTTTATGACAGGCAAGGTTGTTCCTGTGGATGGTTGAGTTGCACCTAGTATTTTATTATTAGAAATAATGCCACAGTGAATAACTTTGTACCCATGTTTTGTCATATGTTTGAAGGTGTAGGTTCAGACTGAATTGCTGTATCTGACACTGCTGGTAAGTAAATATATAGAAAGGTAGGTAAAAAGATACAAAAGTAAATAGTTATATAGTTTCCATAACTGCTACCAAATTGCCCTCCCTACAGGTTGTATGCCCTTTTGCACGCTCACTAGCAATGAGGGAGAGGGACTGTTTCTCCATACCCTTGTCCACAAGCTTTTGAACTTTTGTGAAACTGGGAGGTGAGAAATGGCATATCAGTGTAGTTGTCTTTAATAAGCTTATTTATTTATTTATTTAAATTTTATTTTATTATGTTATGTTAATCACCATACCTTACATCATTAGTTTTTTTTTTTAATTTTATTATGTTATGTTAGTCACCATAGAATACATCATTAGTTTTTGATGTGGTGATCCATGATCCATTGTTTTCATATAACACCCAGTGCTCCATGCAGTACATGCCCTCCTTAATACCCATCACCAGGCTAACCAATCCCCCCTCCCCCTTCCCCTCTAAAACCCTGTTTGTTTCTCAGAGTTCATCGTCTCTCATGGTTCGTCTCTCCCTCCGATTTCCCCCTCTTCATTTTTCCCTTCCTTCTCCTAATGTCCTCGATGGTATTCCTTATGTTCCACAAATAAGTAAAACCATATGATAATTGACTTTCTCTACTTGACTTATTTCTCTTAGCATAATCTCCTCCAGTCCCATCCATGTTGATGCAAAAGTTGGGTATTCATGCTTTCTGATGGCTGAGTAATATTCCATTGTATATATGGACCACATCTTCTTTTTTTTTTTTTTAATTTTTTTTATTGTTATGTTAATCACCATATATTACATCATTAGTTTTTGATGCAGTGTTCCATGATTCATTGTTCGTTCATAACACCCAGTGCTCCATGCAGAACGTGCCCTCCTCAATACCCATCACCAGGCTAACCCATCCCCCCACCCCCCTACCCTCTAGAACCCTCAGTTTGTTTTTCAGAGTCCATCATCTCTCATGGTTCGTCTCCCCCTCTGACATACTCCCCTTTTCTTCCTCTCCTGTTATCTTCTTCTTTTCCTTTTTTCTTAAAATATGTTGCGTTATTTGTTTCAGAAGTACAGATCTGTGATTCAACAGTCCTGCACAGTTCACAGCGCTCACCGTAGCACATACCCTCCCCATGGACCACATCTTCTTTATCCATTCATCTGTTGAAGTGCATCTCGGCTCTCTCCATAGTTTGGCTATTGTGGACATTGCTGCTATGAGCATTGGGGTGCATATGGCCCTTCTTTTCAGTACATCTGTGTCTTTGGGGTAAATACCCAGTAGTGCAATTGCTGGGTCATAGGGTAGCTCTATTTTTAAATTTTTGAGGCACCTCCACACTGTTTTCGAAAGTGGCTGTACCAACTTGCATTCCCACCAACAGTGGAAGAGGTTCCCCTTTCTCCACAACCTCTCCAACATTTGTTGTTTCTTTCCCTGTCCATTTTTGCCATTCTAACTGGTGTAAGGTGGTATCTCAATGTGGTTTTGATTTGAATTTCCCTGATGGCTAATGATGATGAACATTTTTTCATGTGTCTGTTAGCCATTTGTATTTCTTCTTCAGAGAAGTGTCTGTTCATGTCTTCGGCCTATTTTTTGACTTGATGATTTGTTTTTTGGGTGTTGAGTTTGAGAAGTTCTTTATAGATCTTGGATACTAGCCCTTTATCTGTAGTGTCATTTGCAAATATCTTCTCCCATTCTGTGGGTTGCCTCTTTGTTTTGTTGACTGTTTCCTTTGCTGTGCAAAAGATTTTTATCTTGATGAAGTCCCAAAAGTTCATTTTTGCTTTTGTTTCACTAGCTTTTGGAGATGTATCTTGAAAGAAGTTGCTGTGGGTGATGTCAAAGAGGTTACTGCCTATGTTCTTCTCTAGAATTTTGATGGATTCCTGTCTCACATTAAGGTCTTTCATCCACTTTGAGTTTATCTTTGTGAATGGTGTTAGAGAATGGTCAAGTTTCATTTTTCTGCCTGTGGCTGTCCAATTTTCCCAGCACCATTTATTGAAGAGACTGTCTTTTTTCCATTGCATGTTTTTTCCTGCTTTGTCAAAGATTATTTGACCATAGAGTTGAGGATCCATATCTGGGTTCTCTATTCTGTTCCATTGGTCTATTTATCTGTTTTTGTGCCAGTACCATGCTGTCCTGGTGATCACAGCTTTGTAATATAGCTTGAAATCAGGCAACGTGATGACCCCCGCTTGGTTTTTCTTTTTCAACATTTCCTTGGTGATTCGGGGTCTTTTCTGATTCCATACAAATTTTAGGATTGTTTGATCCAGCACTTTGAAAAATGTCGTTGGAATTTTGATCGGGATGGCATTGAAGGTATAGATTGCTCTGGGTAGCATAGACATTTTAACAGTGTTTATTCTTCCAATCCATGAACATGGAATATTTTTCCATCTTTTTGTGTCTTCTTCAATTTCTTTCATGAGTGTTCTGTAGTTCCTAGAGTATAGATCCTTTACTTTTTTGGTTAGGTTTATTCTGAGGTATCTTATGGTTTTTGGTGCTATTGTAAATGGAATCGTTTCTCTAATTTCTCTTTCTACAGTTGCGTTTTTAGTGTATAAGAAAGCAACTGATTTCTGTGCATTGATTTTGTATCCTGCCACATTACTGAATTCCTGTATGAATTCTAGTAATTTGGGGGTGGAGTCTTTTGGGTTTTCCACATAGGGTGTCATGTCATCTGCGAAAAGAGAGAGTTTGACTTCTTCTTTGCCAGTTTGAATCCCTTTTATTTCTTTTTGTTGTCCGATTGCTGTTGCTAGGACTTCTAGTACTATGTTGAACAATAGTGGCGAGAGTGGGCATCCTTGACGTGTTCCTGATCTTAAGGGAAAGGCTCTCAGCTTTTCCCCATTGAGGATGATATTCACTGTGGGTTTTTCATAAATGGATTTTATGAACTTGAGGAATGTTCCCCCTATCCCTATACTCTGAAGAGTTTTAATCCGGAAAGGATGTTGTATTTTGTCAAATGCTTTTTCTGCATCAATTGAGAGGACCATATGGTTCTTCTCCCTCCTCTTATAAATGTGTTCTATCACATTGATTGATTTGTGAATGTTGAACCACCCTTGCATCCCGGGGATAAATCCCACTTGGTCGTGGTGGAGGATCCTTTTAATGTACTGTTGGATCCTATTAGCTAGGATTTTGTTCAGGATTTTGGAATCCATGTTCATCAGGGATATTGGTCTGAAATTCTTTTTGATGGGGTCTTTGCCTGGTTCCAGGGATTAAGGTAATGCTGGCCTCATAGAATGAGTATGTAAGCATTCCTTCTGTTTCTATTTTTCAAAACAGCTTCAGTAGAATAGGTATTATTTCTTCTTTGAATGTTTCGTAGAATTCCCCAGGGAATCCATCAGGCCCTGGACTCTTGTTTTTTGGGATGTTTTTGATCACTGCTTCAATCTCCTTACTGGTTATTGGCCTATTCAGGTTGTCAATTTCTTCCTGTTTCAGTCTTGGCAGCTTATAGGTTTCCAGGAAGGCCTCCATTTCATCCAGATTGCTCAGTTTATTGGCATATAGTTGTTGATAATAATTTCTAATAATTGTTTCTATTTCCTTGGTGTTAGTCGTGATCTCTCCCCTTTCATTCATAATTTTATTAATTTGGGTCCTTTCTCTTTTCTTTTGGATAAGTCTGGCCAGTGGTTTATCGATCTTATCAATTCTTTCAAAGAACCAACTTTTAGTTTCGTTGATCTGATCTACTGTGTTTCTGGTTTCTAATTCATTGATCTCTGCTTTAATTTTAATTATTTCTCTTCTAATGCATGGCTTAGGCATCGTCTGTTGCTTTTTAGCCAGTTCTTTAAGGTGTAGAGTTAATTGGTGAATTCGGGATTTTTCTATTTGAGTGAGGCTTGGATGGCTGGCTATGTATTTCCCCCTTAGGACCACCTTTGCAGTATCCCATAGGTTTTGGACCGATGTGTTTTCGTTCTCATTGATTTCCATGAATTGTTTAAGTTCTTCTTGGATTTCCTGGTTGACCCAAACATTCTTGAGCAGAGTGGTCTTTAGCTTCCAAGTGTTTGAATTTCTGCCAAATTTTTTCTTATGATTGAGTTCCAGTTTTAAAGCATTGTGGTCTGAGAATATGCAGGGAATAATCTCAATCTTTTGGTATCGGTTCAGACCTGATTTGTGACCCAGTATGTGGTCTATTCTGGAGAAAGTTCCATGTGCAGTCGAGAAGAATGAGTATTCTGTTGTTTTAGGGTGGAATGTTCTGTAAATATCTATGAGGTCCATCTGATCCAGTGTATCATTCAAAGCTCTTGTTTCCTTGTTGATTTTCTGCCTAGATGATCTGTCCATTGCTGAGAGTGGAGTATTGAGGTCTCCTACAATTAACGTATTGTTATCAGTATGACTCTTTATTTGGTTAACAGTTGGCTTATATAGATGGCTGCTCCCATGTTGGGGGCATAGATATTTACAATTGTTAGATCTTCTTGTTGGATAGACCCTTTAAGAATGATATAGTGTCCTTCTGTGTCTCTAATTACAGACTTTAGTTTAAAATCTAATTTGTCTGATATAAGAATTGCTACCCCAGCTTTCTTTTGAGGTCCGCTGTCATGGAAGATGGATCTCCATCCCTTCACTTTCAGTCTGGATGTATCTTTATATTCAAAATGAGTCTCTGGTAGGCAGCATATGGATGGATCCTGTCTTTTTATCCAGTCTGCAACCCTGTGCCGTTTTATGGGATCATAATGAATGGCCTAAAGGCCATTCACGTTGAGAGTGATTATTGAAAGATATGCATTAATTGTCATCATGTTGCCTGTGAAGATGTTGTTTTTATAGATTGTCCCTGTAAATTACTGTTGTATATCACTCTTGGGGTCTTTCTCCTTTTATAGAACCCCCCTTAATATTTCTTGCAGGGCTGGCTTAGTGGTCACATATTCTTTCAGTTTCTGCCAGTCTTGGAAGCTGTGCATCTCTCCATGCGTTCTAAATGAAAGCCTTGCCAGATAAAGTATTCTTGGCTGCATGTTCTTCTCATTTAGTACCCTGAATATGTCTTCCCAGGCTTTTCTGGCTTGCCAGGTCTCTGTGGATAGGTTTGATGTTATTCTGATGTTCCTCCCTCTCTATGTAAGGAATCTCTTCCCCCTAACTGCCCTCAAGATGGTTTCCTTGGTTCTAAGGTTTACAAGTTTTACTATTACATGGCAGGGTGTTGGCCTGTTTTCCTTGATCTCAGGAGGGGTCCTCTCTGCCTCTAGGACGCAAATGTTTGTTTCATTCCCCAGATTAGGGAAGTTCTCAGCTATGATTTGCTCAAATACATCTTCTAGTCCTCTCTCTCCACTCCCTCCAGGATTCCAATTATTCTGACATTGGAACGCTTCATGGTGTCACTTATTTCTCTGATTCTATTTTCTTGGATTCTGAGTTGTTTTTCCTGGCCTCCTCTTTTCCCTTTTTATCTATTATTTGTTTTCCAGGTCACTTATTTGTTCTTCTGCCTCAGTTACCCTAGCTGTTAGATCATCTAGATTGGATTGGATCTCAGTGATAGCATTTTTTTAAATGTTTTATTGTTATGTTAATCACCATACATTACATCATTAGTTTTTGATGTAGTGATCCATGATTCATTGTTTGTGCATAACACCCAGTGCTCCACGTAGAACGTGCCCTATTTAATACCCATCACCAGGCTAACCCATCCCCCCATCCCCCTCCCCTCTAGAAACTTGTTTGTTTCTCAGAGTCCATCATCTCTCATGTTTCATCTCCCCCACCGACTTACTCCCCTTCATTCGTCCCCTCCTGCTATCTTCTTTTTCTTTTTTTTTTTCTTAACATATAATGCATTATTTGTTTCAGAAGTACAGATCTGTGATTCAAAGGTCTTGCACAATTCACAGTGCTCACCATAGCACATACCCTCCCCACTGTCTATCACCCAGCCACCCCATCCCTCCCACCCCCCACCACTCCAGCAACCCTCAGTTTATTTCCTAAGGTTAAAAATTCCTCATATCAGCGAGGTCATATGATACATGTCTTTCTCTGATTGACTTATTTGATTCAGCATAACACCCTCCAGTTCCATCCATGTCGTTGCAAATGGCAAGACCTTATTCCTTTTGATGGCTGCATAATATTCCATTGTGTATATATACCACATCTTCTTTATTCATTCATCTGTTGTTGGACATCTTTGCTCTTTCCATAGTTTGGCTATTGTGGACATTGCTGCTATAAACATCGGGGTGCACGTACCCCTTCAGATCCCTACATTTGTATCTTTGGGGTAAATACCCAGTAGTGCAATTCCTGGGTTGTATGGTAGCTGTATTTTCAACTGTTTGAGCAACCTCCATACTGTTTTCCAGAGTGGCTGCACCAGCTTGCATTCCCACCAACAGTGTAAGAGGGTTCCCCTTTCTCCGCATCCCTGCCAACATCTGTCGTTTCCTGACTTGTTAATTCTAGCCATTCTAACTGGTGTGAAGTAGTATCTCATTGAGGTTTTCATTTGGATTTCCCTGATGCCAAGCGATGTTGAGCACTTTTTCATGTGTCTGTTGGCCATTTGGATGTCTTCTTTGGAAAAATATCTGTTCATGCCTTCTGCCCATTATTGATTGGATAATTTTTCTTTAGGTGTTGAGTTTGCTAAGTTCTTTATAGATTTTGGATACTAGCCCTTTTCTGATATGTCATTTGCAAATATTTTCTCCCATTCTGTCAGTTGTCTTTTGGTTTTGTGGACTGTTTCTTTTGCTGTGCAAAAGCATTTTATCTTGATGAAATCCCAAGAGTTCATTTTTGCCCTTGCTTCCCTTGCCTTTGGCGATGTTTCTAGGAAGAAGATGCTGCAGCTGAGGTCGAAGAGGTTGCTACCTGTGTTCTCCTTTAGGATTTGGATGGACTCCTGTCTCACGTTTAGGTCTTTCAACCATTTGGAGTCTATTTTTGTGTGTGGTGTAAGGAAATGGTCCAGTTTCATTCTTCTGCATGTGGCTGTCCAATTTCCCCAACACCATTTGTTGAAGAGACTGTCTTTATTCCATTGGACATTCTTTACTGCTTTGTCAAAGTTTAGTTGACCATAGAGTTGAGGGTCTATTTCTGGGCTCTCTCTTCTGTTCCATTGATCTATATGTCTGTTTTTGTGCCAGTACCATAGTGTCTTGATGATGACAGCTTGGTAATAGAGCTGGAAGTCCGGAATTGTGATGCCGCCAGCTTTGAATTTCTTTTTCAATATTCCTCTGGCTATTCGGGGTCTCTTCTGGTTCCATACAAATTTTAGGATTCTTTGTTCCATTTCTTTGAAAAAAGTGGATGGTATTTTGATGGGGACTGCATTGAATGTGTAGATTGCTCTAGGTAGCATTGACATCTTCACAATGTTTGTTCTTCCAATCCATGAGCATGGAACGTTTTTCCACTTCTTTGTGCCTTCCTCAATTTCTTTCATGAGTATTTTATGGTTTTCTAAGTACAGATCCTTTGCCTCTTTGGTTAAATTTATTCCTAGGTATGTTATGGTTTTGGGTGCAATTGTAAATGGGATCGACTCCTTGATTTGTCTCTCTTCTGTCTTGTTGTTGGTGTATAGGAATGCCACTGATTTCTGTGCATTGATTTTGTATCCTGCTACTTTACTGAATTCCTGTATGAGTTGTAGCAGTTTTGGGGTGGAGTCCTTGGGGTTTTCCACATACAGTATTATATCATCTGCAAAGAGTGAGAATTTGACTTCCTCTTTGCCGATTTGGATGCCTTTGATTTCTTTTTGTTGTCTGATTGCTGTGGCTAGGACTTCTAATACTATGTTGAACAGCAGTGGTGAGAGTGGACATCCCTGCTGCATTCCTGACCTTAGGGGAAAAACTCTCAGCTTTTCCCCATTGAGAATGATATTCGCTGTAGGTTTTTCATAGATGGCTTTTATGATATTGAGATATGTTCCCTCTCTCCCTATACTCTGAAGAGTTTTGATCAAGAAAGGATGCTGTACTTTGTCATATGCTTTTTCTGCATCTATTGAGAGGATCATATGACTCTTGTTCTTTCTTTTGTTAATGTATCGTATCACGTTGATTGATTTGCAGATGTTGAACCAACCTTGCAGCCCAGGGATAAATCCCACTTGGTCATGGTGAATAATCCTTTTAATGTACTGTTGGATCCTATTGGCTAGTATTTTGGTGAGAATTTTTGCATCCATGTTCATCAAGGTTATTGGTCTGTAATTCTCCCTTTTAATGGGGTCTTTGTCTGGTTTGGGGATCAAGGTAATGGTGGCCTCATAAAATGAGTTTGGAAGTATTCCTTCCATTTCTATTTTTTGGAACAGTTTCAGGAGAATAGGTATTAATTCTTCTTTTAATGTGTGATAGAATTCCCCTGGGAAGCCATCTGGCCCTGGGCTTTTGTTTGTTGGGAGATTTTTGATGACTGCTTCAATTTCCTTAGTGGTTATAGGTCTGTTTAGGTTTTCTATTTCTTCCTGGTTCAGTTTTGGTATTGATACATCTCTAGGAATGCATCCAATTCTTCCAGATTATCTAATTTGCTAGCATAGAGTTGCTCATAATATGTTCTTATAATTGTTTGTATTTCTTTGGTGTTGGTTGTGATCTCTCCTCTTTCATTCGTGATTTTGTTGATTTGGGTCATTTCTCTTTTCTTTTTGATAAGTCTGGCCAAGGGTTTATAAATCTTGTTTATTCTTTCAAAGAACCAGCTCCTAGTTTCGTTGATCTGTTCTAGTGTTCTTTTGGTTTCTAGTTCATTGATTTCTGCTCTGATCTTTATGATTTCTCTTCTCCTGCTGGGTTTAGGCTTTATTTGCTGTTTTTTCTCCAGCTCCTTTAGGTGTACGGTTAGGTTGTGTATTTGAGACCTTTCTTGTTTCTTGAGAAAGGCTTGTATTGCTATATACTTTCCTCTCAGGACTGCCTTTGCTGTATTCCAAAGATTTTGAACAGTTGTGTTTTCATTTTCATTGGTTTCCATGTTTTTTTTTAATTCTTCTTTAATTTTCTGGTTGACCCATTCATTCTTTAGTAGGATGCTCTTTAGCCTCCATGTATTTGAGTTCTTTCCGACTTTCCTCTTGGGATTGAGTTCTAGTTTCAAAGCATTGTGGTCTGAAAATATGCAGGAAATTATCCCAATCTTTTGGTACTGGTTGAGACCTGATTTGTGACCTAGGATGTGATCAATTCTGGAGAATGTTCAATGAACACTAGAGAAGAATGTATTCTGTTGCTTTGGGATGGAATGTTCTGAATATGTCTGTGAAGTCCCTTTGGTCCAGTGTTTCATTTAAAGTCTTTATTTCCTTGTTGATCTTTTGCTTAGATGATCTGTCCATTTCAGTCAGGGGGTGTTAAAGTCCCCCTCTATTATTGTATTATTGTCGATGTGTTTCTTTGCTTTTGTTATTAATTGGCTTATATAATTTGCTGCTCCCATGTTAGGGGCATAGATATTCACAATTGTTAGATCTTCTTGTTGGATAGACCCTTTAAGTAAGATATAGTGTCCTTCTTCTTCTCTTATTACAATGTTTGTTTTAAAATCTAATTTTTCTGATATAAGAATTGCCACCCCAGCTTTTTTTGGTGCTCATTAGCCTGGTAAATGATTTTACACCCCCTCAGTTTCAATCTGGGGGTGTCTTTGGGCCTAAGATGAGTCTCTTGCAGACAGCATATGGATGGGTCTTGTTTTTAATCCAATCTGATGGCCTGTGTCTTTTGATTGGGGCATTTAGCCCATTTACATTCAGGGTAACTATTGAAAGATGTGAATTTAGTGCCATTGTATTGCCTGTAAGGTGACTGTGACTGTATATTGTCTGTGTTCCTTTCTGATCTATGCTGCTCTTTGGCTCTCTCTTTGCTTAGACGACCCCTTTCAATATTTCTTTTAGGGCTGTTTTTCTGTTTGCAAATTCCTTTAGTTTTTGTTTGTCCTGGAAGCTTTTTATCTCTTCTTCAATTTTCAATGAGAGCCTAGCTGGATATAGTATTCTTGGCTGCATATTTTTCTCCTTTAGTGCTCTGAAGATCTCATGGCAGTCCTTTCTGGCCTGCCAGGACTCTGTGGATAGGTGTGTCGCCAATCTAATGTTTCTACCATTGTAGGTTACATATCTCTTCTCCTGAGCTGCTTTCAGAATTTTCTCTTTGTCTCTGAGACTTGTAAGTTTTACTATTAGATGTCGGGGTGTTGACCTGTTTTTATTGATTTTGAGAGGGGTTCTCTGTGCCTCCTGGATTTTGATGCCTGTTTCCTTCCCCACATTAGGGACGTTCTCTGCTATAATTTGCTCCAATATACCTTCTGCCCCTCCCGCTCTTTCTTCTTCTTTTGGGATCCCAATTATTCTAATGTTGTTTCATCTTATGGTATAGCTTATCTCTCGAATTCTGCCCTCATGATCCTGTAGTTGTTTATCTCTCTTTGTCTCAGCCTCTTTATTTTCCATCATTTGGTCTTCTATGTCGCTGATTCTCTCTTCTGCCTCAATTACCCTAGCAGTTAGTGCCCCCATTTTTGATTGCACCTCATTCATAGCCTTTTTGATTTTGACTTGGTTAGATTTTAGTTCTTTTATTTCTCCAGAAAGGGTGTCTCTAATAACTTCCATCCTTTTTTCAAGCCCAGCTAGTATCTTTAAAGTCATGATTCTGAACTCTAGGTCCGACATCGTACTAATGTCCGTATTGAGTAGGTCCCTGGCTGATGGTACTACCTCTTGTTCTTTTTGCTGAGGTGATTTCTTTCGTCTTGTCATTTTGT